>NC_062278.1:160591310-160891953 GCF_902655055.1 Lutra lutra
AGCTATCACCAGGGACACACAGGGATGATGGATGAAGGGAAGGATGGCTATTCACAGATGGTGGGGACGAGACTCAACTCACTGATGTTCATGGAGTTGCAAAGTCGAAGACGGGACATTAAATATGAATGCCAGGGCGCCTGGGTGGCTCAGTCATTAAGCATCTGCCTTTGGCTAGGGTCATGATCCCAGGGTCCTAGGATCGAGCCCCTCATCGGGCTCCCTGCTCAGTAGAGAGCCTGCTTCTCCCTCTCCCACTTCCCCTGCTTGTGTTCCCTTTCTCGCTGTGTCTCTCTCTGTCAAATAAATAAATAAAATCTTAAAAAAAAATAAAGTAAATACAAATGCTAGGATCGAACTAACTATCCCCCAGTCTGCTGTGGAGCACAGGCTTCTCACCTTCCAAGAGGACAGTACCTATTGGGTATCACCAAGTCCTTCCTTGTTTTCCTAATTCATCCTAGCAGCTCTCAGAGGGGTACTAAGATTTTCCCCATTTAAAACTGTCTGCAGATGTCCTCCTGGCACCAAATGTAGTATCAATGTCACCCCAATCATCACCTCTTAGCTGACAATATCTTGGCATGCTCCCATATCACCCCTGCCCGGGACATTCTTAGACTCTTACCATTGAGGCCCTGAACCCCTCTCGCCTAGCAGCCACCATGTTGCTCACATGCATCCCCTCCTTTCCCATTCCCCCTGCCCTCCCCTGCTCAGGTCTCTGCAGCCCAGCTGGACTCTTGCCCTGACTTCTGAGCCATGTGCCCAAGCCTCTGTCCTCTCCTGCCACCATCTGCCCCCCATCGCCTTCCAGACTTGACCACATCCCCAGCCTGACTCCACATCAAGCCCTCTCTTCCCCCCACCCCATCCTCAACCTCACTTCCCTGACAGCCCTGCAGGTACCCTCTTGTCCAGCATTACATGCTCTGGCTGATGCTGCCTCTTTCTCCCTTTCTAAAAAAACATTTTTGGGGGCACCTGGGTGGCTCAGTAGGTTAAGCCTCTGCCTTCAGCTCAGGTCATGATCCCAGGGTCCTGAGATGGAGCCCTGCATCAGGCTCTGTGCTTGGCAGGGAGCCTGCCCTCCCCGCCCAACCTACCTCTCTGCCTACTTGTGATCTCTCTCTGTCAAATAAATAAATAAAATCTTTAAAAAATTTTTTTTCATTATGAGTTATAACATTAAAAATCCCATTTAGTTTGAGAACAGCAACAAGAGAACTTCAGTCCACCCTTCCCAACCACCTCCCGCAGTGTGAAAAGACATATAATCTACAAAAGCTCATCAGAGAACTAAGGTCACAAGGAAACCAGGTGAACTAGATTCCAAAGACGAGAGGGAGATAAGGGACACAGGAACTGTTTCACCTTCAAGCATGGACGGGTGAGGTTATTATGGGCCACTATGAAACACAGCATAAATATAGAAAAATAAAACATACCTGTAGAGCTTCATGAATTATTGGAGAGTAAACACCTGTATGATGGCCACCGGGAGCAACAGACAGGTCATGATGCTCCCTCCCCTCCTAAGAGGAACAGCACTGCTGGTTTTTATGGTAAAGACTCCCTTGCTTTTCTTTATCCTTTCACCACTAAATGTGAGTCCCTAATCACTATGGTTCAGTTTGCCTTTTAAACTTTATAAAACATAGCTCTCCAGCAGCTTTCTTCACTCAGCACTGGGTGCATGAAATTCTGCCCCACTGCTAAAGAGTATAATTTAGGCCCATGCAGCTTTGCTCCTGACTCCTCCCACCTAGAAGTTCTGTCCCTCACTGTCCCAACCCGGTCTCCACAAGTACCTGCCAAATCAACACCGACCCTCAGAATTCAAGGCAAATGCCCCTTCCTCTTCCAAGAAGCCCTCCCTATAGCCCTGTTTGGAAGCTGCCACACCTGCACGGGACTCCAACACCTTGAACTCATCTGCCAGCTCTTTCACCTACCTTGCTCTGCACTATGGTTCCTTGTCCTGAGATTACACCATGTTGTCATGTGTCCTCAAAACCAGACACCTGGACTGATTTATTTATTTTTGATCCCACAGAGTGCTTGGCACTCAGCCAGACACATGGGAGATAATTCAATGAATTCAATGAATGGGTGGATCTACCAAACTCTGCCCACACAAAACAGAAGTGTCATGGACTCTGTTGGGCCAGAGCTTGGCAGAGCCTGTAGGAGAGCCTGGAAGGTTTTCTCCTTCTTGTTTGATTGTCTCACATGGTCCTGTAGATTTAGGAGTGTCAGGAACTAGAAGCAAGACTGCAATTGCTCTGGGGGTTGCTCTCTGGACTGACTGCCCCATTCAGATTTTTCCCATTGTATCTGTGTCTTAGAGATGTGATGTGTAGAATATTGTCTGGCTCTTCGAGCTTCCATATTATTTAGATTTTGGTTAAACAAGAGTTTCCTTTCTGCCTCTCTAGGATTAAACCAGTTGGAATATCATTTCAGTTTGAATGAAAACAGAGCTCCTTCCCTGACACGGAAATTTTGAGAAACGCAAACTGGAGAGATGGTCTGGGTGCACCGTTGATGACCCACGGCAGAAAAAGAAGTATTCAAGACACCTCAGGAAACCTGCCTCTGTGCTCCGAGAGGAACATGGGCATGGAAGGAGAATATGAGAATTGGGGAAGCCAAGCAGGAGCCCAAAGTACCAAGTCCCATGACAGTAGCCACAAGTTCTGAGTCTCTTGCCTGAGGCTGGAGCAACATCCTTCAGGGTCCTGTTGCCTGGTAGGGACACTCTGCCTGGGCTCTGAGTCCTTTACCTCTATTACTGTTTATACTTCATGGAGTCTGGAAGCTGAAAACACCTGTAAGCTAAGAGGAGGAGGAAGGTTTTATCTCTCTCAAAAAGATGAACAAAACCAAAGAACAGTTATTATCCACAAGCTACATCTTAACAGCTGTTGCTGTTGGCAGATGAGTTTATGATGAGGAACGGAAGGGGGTGTCTTTCTGTACTGCACCTTTCTGAGTTGTTTGGAAGCTTTTTTAACAATGAAAATAATTGATCAAGGAAACACAGGAACAAAGTCGAGGTATAATACTAGTTTCTTAGCAAGCACAAATCCAATGCCCTCCAGACTCTCCCCACCCCTACCCCCCACTTAGTATTGTGGACCCACCTGGATCAGAAACTCAACGCCTTTACCCCATGAATGGCTTCTCCCCTTCCTGCCCATCTCCCCCCTCCCCTCCCCTCTCTGCAGCTCTCTGCAAGAAACCTTGGGAGATAGCTCTCCTATCCTACCCAAACCTACTTATAGCATATTCCATTTCACCAACTGAGGGGCCTGCCCCATTTGGCTGTCACATTTGATAAGTTGTCTCATGGTAAAGTATTCATGCCTGGGCTAATGCCTGTATTTCCTGCACCATGAAATGGTATTAAGAGTTACAAGCCTGTTCCACTCCACTTTATCAAATGATCTCACTTCTTGGAATATATTCCAAAGAGATCACCCAAAGAGGGTGGAACGGTTACTACTGATGCCCCACCCATACCCCCTTAACAATGCCAGAGCACCGTTGCCACCCCTGGGTGGAAACTGTTTGGCAACAAACAGCTGACCCCTTCCCCAAGCTGACTCGCCAGAGAGTTTATGTGCCCTCCTCTACCACCCCAGGCAATCCTCAGCCCATAACTGACTCAAGTTTCTTTGCCTCAAGAGGGGATCACCTTTGTGATGCAGCTCACAATCCAGAGCTCCCCTGGGATCAGCCTCAGGCCAACTCCAGCCAAGAGTCCATCTTTGCTCAGCTCCTTCCCTTGCTGCCCCACTCCCCTCACTCTTGCCCTGAGGATAAGCCTACACTCAAGAAATCACATGCACCTGAACCCCACGTCAGGCTCTGCTTCTGGGGAACCTGACCCAAGACATAGGGGGAAGCTATACTCAGGAAAAAGGCTTACTGCAGAATCATAGAGATAGAGACAGTTAAGCAGATGCCAATAACCATGAGGGGTTGGAATTGAGGTAGGAGACTTGCTTTCCACCATTGGTTTTTCTGTTCTCTTTAATTCATTACCATGAGCTTACATTACTGTGATTCAAGTATATTACACTTAAAAATTAAAATAATATATCCATACCATCTCCAAATGAAGTGATAGGCCCACACTTAATGGCCATATGGATTTCCTTTTGGAAAGTGGGTCCAGAAAACATCAAAAGTTTTGCCGAGCCTAGAATGAAATCGATACTTCAGGTGAATTTCTCTCTTTATCTGTAGGTAGATAGAAAGTTCCTATCATTTTCTTCTGCAGTTTGGCTATATACTGAAAATAACCAAATCCTAAATCAGAATAGTGTGAAAAACAAAAACAAAAATGGATCCCTGACCATTTGTTACTAAACTATAGGACATTAAGATTACTGTAATACCACCCAACATCAATAACACCCAATGTGTTTTTCAATGAAATGATGAGGAAGGAGAATTTGAGGAATAGGATAGTTGGCTGAGCAGAAGCTATGAGAGGTACTGGTCTTACAGGTACTGATCCAAAAGCAAGACAGCTTCTTCCTTTGGGAAGAAAGCAAGGTCCTTACTATGCACTGAGTGGGGAACAAGGAGGTAGGTGGCCCAAGCTCCTGCCATGTGACTGAATTGGTCACACTGTGGTCTGAGACAACCATGTCTGGTGGAGGTCTAGAGCAAGAGGTATGGCCCATTGGAGCCAGTTCATAAGGCATTCATGCAACAGCCATTTGGCGCCTCCTCTGTGCTGGGGACCATGAGGGGTGTTGGGGACATCACACACATAGGAGAGAAATAGAAATAAACTATGTCAGTCGAGGACCTTGATTGCAGGCAACAGAAACAGATTTTGTCTAAGAGGAGCAAAACTGAATTTATTGACAGGCTAATGAGCCACAGAATTGGAAGAAGTTTAGAAGTGCCTTGGAAACAGGAAAGGCAGCTCAGGTTGGAGGGGCTAAAAGGAGAAACCACAGGAATGGTTTAATAGCAGAAGAATGTTGGGTGTTCTAGGAGAAAGCATTACAGTGACCAAACACAGGCCTCACTTCTGTCCCTTGCTGTGTGGAGATGGTCATGGTAGGGATGAGCCCTACATTTGTAGGAGGTGAGGGTCATTGTAGTTGCTGCCCTAATGAGACCGCATTCTGTGGGGTATTGTCCATGAGGAAACTGAGGTGCTCCTCTAGAGGGGAATAGACTTTCTGGGGGGAGACAAGCAACATACTGTGATGTGGAAGATTAGTAGAAGTCAGCCAAGCCAAGCCAAGGGGAATGGCAGTTGAAGAATACTGTGTCAGAGGGCTGCCAATGACTGGATGCTATAGAGCCTCAAGAAGTTTTAGAAGCGGTAAGAACCATATTTCCCCAATTTACATGATTCCTTATTCTTTTTTTTTATTTTATTTTTTATAAACATATAATATATTTTTATCCCCAGGTGTACAGGTCTGTGAATCGCCAGGTTTACACACTTCACAGCACTCACCATAGCACATACCCTCCCCAATGTCCATAATCCCACCCCCCCTCCCAACCTCCCTCCCCTCATCAACCCTCAGTTTGTTTTGTGAGATTAAGAGTCACTTATGGTTTGTCTCCCTCCCAATTCCATCTTGTTTCATTTACTCTTCTCCTACCCCCTTAACCCCCCATGTTGCATCTCCTCTCCCTCATATCAGGGAGATCATATGATAGTTGTTTTTCTCCGATTGACTTATTTTGCTAAGCATGATACCCTCTAGTTCCATCCACGTCATCGCAAATGGCAAGATTTCATTTCTTTTGATGGCTGCATAGTATTCCATTGTGTATATATACCACATCTTCTTTATCCATTCATCTGTTGATGGACATCTAGGTTTTTTCCATAGTTTGGCTATTGTAGACATTGCTGCTATAAACATTCGGGTGCACGTGCCCCTTCGGATCACTACGTTTGTATCTTTAGGGTAAATACCCAGCAGTGCAATTGCTGGGTCATAGGGTAGTTCTATTTTCAACATTTTGAGGAACCTCCATGCTGTTTTCCAGAGTGGTTGCAGCAGCTTGCATTCCCACCAACAGTGTAGGAGGGTTCCCCTTTCTCCGCATCCTCGCCAGCATCTGTCATTTCCTGACTTGTTAATTTTAGCCATTCTGACTGGTGTGAGGTGATATCTCATTGTGGTTTTGATTTGTATTTCCACATGATTCCTTATTCTTAAAGGAGTAATTCGTTGATGGTGCAGCCTCAGGTCATGATGCCTTGGAATGTAGGATATTGGCCTCTCTTTGGACTTGATGCCCAGCCTGAGCATACCTGGGTGGGGAAAGGCCTGTTGAGGCCAACAGGGCCATTTTTCAAAAAAAAAAAAAAAAAAAAGTATATATTTTTAAAATTCCAGTATTGTTAATATACAGTGTTATATTTGTTTTAAGAGTACAACATAGTGATTCAACAATTTCATCCATCACCTAGTGCTCACCACAACAAGTGCTCTCCTTAATCTCTATCACCTATCTTACCCGTCCTCCATCCACTTCCCTTCTGGTGACCATCAGTTTGTTCTCCATAGTTAAGAGTCTGCTTCTTGGTTTGCCTCTCTCTCTTTTTCCCTTTGCTTGTTTGTTTCTTAAATTCTACATATGAGTGAGATCATATGGTATTTGCCTTTCTCTGACTTATTTTGCTTTAGTATTATACTTTCTAGTTCCACCCATGTTGTTCCAATAGCAAGATTTCATTCTTTTTTAGGGCTGAAAAATATTCCATTGAATATACACTACCTCTTCTTCATCCATTCATCTATTGATGGGCACTTTGGCTGCCTCTATAATTTGTCTATTGTAAATAATGCTGCTATAACATAGGAGTGCATGTATCTCTTTGAATTAGTATTTTAGTATTTTGGGGGTAAATACCCAGTAGTGTGATTATTACATCAAAGTGTACTACTATGTTTAACTTTTTGAGGAATCTCCATACTGTTTTCCACAGTGGCTGCACCGGTTTGCATTGACACCAACAGAGCAAGACAGTTCCTTTTTCTCCCCATCCTCACCAACACTTGTTATTTCTTGTGTTTTTAATTTTAGCCATTCTAACAGGTGAGAGGTGATATCTCATTACAGTTTTGATTTGCATTTCTCTGATGATGAGTAATGATGAGCATCTTTTCATGTGTCTGTTGGACATCCAGATGTCTTTGGAGAAGTATCTGTTCATGTCTTCTGCCTATTTTTTAAATTGGATTATTTGTCTTTTTAGTGTAGAGTTGGGTCAGTTCTTTATATTTTTTGGATACTAACCTTTTATTGGATATGTCACTTGCAAATATTTTCTCCCATTCCACAGGCTGTCTTTTAGTTTTGTTGATTGTTTCCCTTGCTCTACAGGGGAAATAAGAGTAAGCTTTTTAGTTTGATGTCATTCCAATAGTTTATTTTTGCTTTTGTTCCCCTTGCCTCAGGAGACAAATCTAGAAAAATGTTGCCATGGCCAGTTTCAGAGACATTACTGCTTCTGATCTCTTCTAGGACTTTTATGGTTTCAGGTCTCACATTTAGGTCCTTAATCCATTTTGAGTTTATTTTTGCGTGTGATGTAAAAAAAAGTGGTCCAGTTTCATTCTTTTGCATAAAGCTGACCAGTTTTCCCAACTCCATTTGTTGAAGAGACAATTGGATATTCTTTTTCCCATTGGATATTCTTTCCTGCTTTGTTAAGATTAATTGACCATATAATTGTGGGTTTATCTCTGGATTTCTATTCTGTTCTATTGACCTATGTGTCTGTTTCTGTGCCAATACCATAATGCTTTCATTACTACAGATTTGTAAAATAACTTGAAGTCTGAGATTTTGATACCTCCAGCTTTGCTTTTCTTTTTTAAAATTGCTTTGCCTATTCAGGGTCTTTTGTAGTTCCATATAAATCTTAGGATTGTTTGTTATAGTTCTATGAAAAAATGTTATTGGTGTTTTGATAGGGACTGCATTAAATGTGTAGATTGTTTTGGGTAAGACAGACATTTTAACTATCTATTCTTCCAATTCATGAGCACAGAATGTCATTCCATTTCTTTGTGTCATCTTCAATTTCTTTCATCAGTGTTTAATAGTTTTCAGATTATAGTTCTTTCTCTTCTTTGATTAGGTTTATTCCTAAGTATCTTATTATTTTTGGTACAATTGTAAGTTAGGATTGTTTTCTTAACTTCTTTCTCTACTGCTTCACTGTTAGTGTGTAGAAATGCAACAGATTTCTGCACATTGATTTTGTATTCTGTGACTTTACTGAATTCATTTATCAGTTCTAGTAACTTTTTGGTGGAGTGTTTAGGGTTTTCTAAATATGGCATCATGTCATTTATACATAGTGGAAGTTTTACTTCTTCCTTACCAATTCGATCTCTTTTATTTCTTTATGTTGTCTAATTGCTGTGGCTAGGACTTCCATATTATGTTGAATGAAAGTGGTGAGAGTAGACATCTTTGTCTTGTTCCTGACCTTAAGGGCAAAGATTTCAGTTTTTCCCCATTCGGTATGATGTTACCTGTTTGTTTTCCACAGATGGCCTTTATTATGTTGAGGTATGTTCCCTCTAAATCTACTTTGTTGAGGGCTTTTATCATGAATGGATGTTGTAATTTGTCAAATGCCTTTTCTGCATCTACTGAAATGATCATATGGTTCTTGTCCTTTCTCTTATTGATGTGACATAACACGTTGATTGATTTGTGAATATTGAACCACCCCTGCAGCCCAGGAGTAAATCCCACTTGATTGTGGTGGATGATTTTCTAATATACTGTTGGATTCAATTTGCTGGTGTAGTTGTTGAAGATTTTTGCATCTATGTTCATCAGAGATACTGGTTTGTAGTTCTCTTTTCTAGTGGTGTATTTAACTGGTTTTGGCCTCAGGGTAAAGCTGGCTTATAGAATTCAATTTGGAAGTTTTTCTTTTTCTCCTATTTTTTGGAACAGTTTGAGAAGAATAGGTATTAACTCTTCTTTAAATGTTTGGTAGAATTTGCCTGTGAGGCCGTCTAGCCCTGAACTTTGGTTTGTTGGGAGTTTTTTGGTTGTTGATTCAATCTCCTTGCTGGTAATTAATCTGTTCGAATTTTCTATTTCTTCCTACTTCAGTTTTGGGAATTTATATGTTTCTAGGAACTTACACATTTCTTCCAGATTGTGTAATTTGTTGGCATATAGTGTTTTATAATATTCTCTTACAATTGTTTGTGTTTCTGTGGTATTCGTTGTTATTTCTCCTCTTTCCTTTGTGATTTTATTTGAGTCTTAAGTCCTCTCTCTCTCTCACTGATGAGTCTGGCTGGATGTTAATCAATTTTGTTGATCTTTTCAAAGAACCAGCTCCTGGTTTCATTGATCTGTTCTATTGTTCTTTTAGCTTCTATGTCACTTATTTCTGTTCTAGTCTTTATTATTTCTTTCTGCTGGTTTTGAGTATTGTTTGTTCTTTTTCTAGCTCCTTAAGCTGGGTAGTTAGGTTGTGTATTTAAGATTGTTTTTGCTTCTTTAACTAGGCCTGTATTGCTATAAACTTCCTTCTTAGAACCACTTTTGCTGCATCTCAAAGGTTTTAGACCATTGTGTTTCCATTTTTGTTTGTTTCCATCTATTTTTTTTTGCTTCTTTAATTTCCTGGTTGATCCATTTATTGTTTAGTAGCATGTTGTTTAACCTCCATTATTTGTGTTCTTTCCAGATGTTTTCTTGTAGCTGATTGCTAGTTTCATAGCATTGTGGTCAGAAAAGATGCATGGTATGACTTTGATCTTCTTGTATTTGTTGAGGCTTGTTTTGTGGCCCGATACGTGATCTATTCTGGAGAATGTTCCGTGTGCCCTTGAAAAGAAAGCATATTCTGCTGTTTTAGGATGCAATGTTCTGAATATATCTGTTAAATCCATCTGTTCCTGTGTGTCATTCAAAGGCTCTCTTTCCTTATAGATTTTCTGTTTCAATGCTCTGTCCATCCATGTAAGTGGAGTGTTAAAGTCCCCTACCATTATTGTATTGTTATCAATTAGTTCCTTTATTTTTGTTATTAACTGGTTATGTATTTGGGTGCTCCCATGTTGGGTGCATAAATACTTACCATTGTTGCATCTCTTTGTTGGAATGTCCCCTTTATTATTATATAGTGTCCTTCTTTGTCTCTTTTTACAGGCTTCTCTTTAAAATCCATTTTGTCTGATGTAAGTATTGTTATTCTGGCTTTCTTTTGACATCCATCCATTTGCATGATAGATGGTTCTCCATCCCCTCACTTGTAATCTACAGGTGTCTTTAGGTCTGAAATGAGTCTCTTGTAGGCAGCATATAGATGGGTCTTATTTTTTTCCATTCTGATACCCCATGTCTTTTTTTTTTATGATTTAAAGATTTTCTTTTATTTGTTTATTTGACACACAGAGATCACAAGTAGGCAGAGAGGCAGGCAGAGAGACAAAGGAGGAAGCAGGCTCCCCACTGAGTAGAGAGCCCGATGCGGGGCTCGATTCCAGGACCCTGGGATCATGACCTGAGCTGAAGGCAGAGGCTTTAACCCACTGAGCCACCCAGGGGCCCCAACGCTATGTCTTTTGATTGAAGTGTTTAGTTCATTTACATTCAAAGCAATTATTGATAGCTATGTATGTTTTGCCATTTGTTACTTGTTTGTGGTTGTTTTTGTAGTTTTTCTCTGATCCTTTTTTAAAATATTTTTTATGGTTTGCTGGCTTTCTTTAGTGACATACCTGGATTATTTTCTGTTTATTCTTTGCATATCTATTATCAGGTTTTGATTTGTGGTTACCATTAGATTTGTATACAACATCTTCTGCATATAGCAATTTATATTAGGTTGATGGTCACTTGAGTTTGAACTGATTCTTTCCTCCTCTTCCTCCCACATTTTAGGCATATGGTGTGATACTTTACACCCCTTTATTCTGTGAATGACTTGACTGACTTTTTTTTTTTACAGAAATACTTACTTTTACTATTTTTATGTTTCATACTCTCACTTATGGTCTTTCCTTTCCACTAGTAGAGTTCCCTTTAATATTTCTTGTAGGGCTGGTTTAGTGGTTAGTTTTTGTTTGTCTGAGAAACTCCATCTCTCTATCTATTCTGAATAACAGCCTTGCTGGATAGAGTATTCTTGGCTGTAGATTTTTCCCTCTCTATCATACGAGCAGGACCATTCTTGAAGGGTGTTCTATGTTGAAGAGCTGCAGTGGGGAAAGGCTGTTTCCTGCAGTGGGCAGGAAAGGTTGTAGAGGCTGAGCAGGGTGAAAGCTGGAGGGCTGTTGCAATAATCTAGTAGAGGCAAGACAAAATGTAAAGAAGGAGGTAATTGAGGGTAATAAATGTATAGGCAACATCAGACCTTGCCATAAAATAAAAAGGACCCATGAGGACGGTCTGTGCATGTACACAACATTGTAAAGCCTCTATTTGGGCTTCTCTTTGACATTTTAGCCCAATTGGGACACCCAGGGTTAGGTCAGTTCACATGTACAGAGCAGATCTTAAAGATGGGTTTAAGACACTACTCCTTCTGCCATTTTCTTGCCCTTTTGTCCTGCATATATCACACCATTTGTCCAAGTCTCATTGAGGAAAATTTTCTTATGTACCTGTTGTGGACATCTGTGATTTGACTCCTTAGCATCTGTTCCCTTTTGTCTAATAAGGCCTCTGATTTTTGCTTGCTTCATTCTTCAGTAGTGGAGCTCATACCTCTGGCAACAATGATTGGTTTAAGGACAGACACACACCCTAAGTCAGTCCAATCAAAGTGAATCTTAGGAATTTTTGTGGAAGTCACTGGAAGAGTTTTTTATTGTTTCCCATTGAGTGAAACCCTGAACTTAGTCATCCTGCAGCCATCTTGGCTTTAGTAAGGAGACAGTCATGACACGGAGATAAAAAAATGGAGCCAACAATGTATGGCAGAGCTATGATATCAAGGCAAAACAAGTCCTAATGACACTCTTTTGGGCCCTGGATCAAACTACACTTAAAGCCAGAGAGGTATCCCTGGATTTTTCCATTACATTTAGATTCTTACATAGTTTGCTGGTTTCACCCAATAGAACAATGGAAATATCTAACTCTGCAGATGCTGAGCTCTCAAATCACTACCTTGACCCCAGGGCCAGAGTTTGGTTGGTGATGTCTTTCACCAATGGACTTGGTCCTCTGCAGCAACAGCCCCTCTGGGCAGCATATTCAGTAATCCAAACTATCCTCAGACACACCCACATTGGCCCTCTGAAGCTGGCAGTGAGAAGATGAGCAGGCCCAGCTCACTGCAGCTGGAGTGGCGTGGGAGGCAGTCTTCGCTTGGCTCAGCACTGGGAATGCCTGCAGGTGTGCATTGTCATCCCTGTGCCAGCATGCCATGTGCTATATCTCCTCCCAAAGAGGTGTTTCTCCAAAGCCTGTGGTGGATGCTTGTGGTATTGCCACGGGGGAAATGGGAGGAACCAGTATAGGATTATCATCCTGGTGGCATCCAGTCATGAGGGCGACAAAACCTCCTTGCTTGGGGTAGTACTAAAAGTTGTGGACTTGGTGTGTGATCCGGGTGCTTGAGGCAAGCCCTCCCCAAAGGAACTCGTGCCCATCCACGGAATCACCATCACCAGGAGGACCATAGAACTAACAACAAAAGCACTCACTTGTCTGGCAATGAAGGCTTCCCCAGGGCAGTGGCTCATACCAGGTATGTGCTTCTCAGTAGCCCACAGTGGGTGGATATTAGAGCAGGGGGCTAGGGTTGGATACTGGTAGCTATGTAAGCATGGGCAAGTGGCTTAACTTCCATGCCTCAGTTTCCTCAGTCAAGTATAGATAATAATAGCATCAGCATCATGAGTTGTTATGAGGATTAAGTGAACGAATATCTCCAGGACTGGGCCGCTTATAGTGAGGGCTACAGGTCAGTGGGAGAAGCATTCTTAAGACTGTTTTTAGCTTACTGGCAAGGCTAGGCTTTGGACCAGGACTTCTAAGCCCTAGATCTTCTTCTGACTCAGCCAGAAACACAGGGGTGATGTTCACACACTTCAGAGTGGTTCATGCGGGCACACCCACACCCCCAGAGTGCAGCCTCAAGGGAAATCTCTGTCAGGTGTTCCATCTGAGTCGATGGCACACTAGGCATATTGTCATTAATTATACTCAAAGCAAGGATGTGTCATTATTCCCAGATTCTATGTCTGCAACTGCAAACAGGCAGGGAAACTTACAGGAGCTCACGGGGTATTTATTGGGGTTCATGGAATATTCCTGCTTTCTCAGTCTCCCAACTTGTGACTGCTTCAGTGTTAAGGACAACAGGCAACTGAGCATTCTGTTGACCATTGGACCTGACTTTCATGGTGGCAAAACTTGAGTCTTCTTCATCCATTTGGTGTGAGGCGGCCTAGATTTGGCATCCTTGTGCCTGCAGACACACCCTCACCTTACATAACAAGCCTCATGCCTTACTGGCCGTGAAACGAGATCCAATCCCACTGTGTTGACTGCCCAGCTTTGCTATGATCCTTTGGGGGCGCCTGTCTCTCAGGTTAGGGTGGGTGGCCATCCGGAGTTCAGTGAAACATTAGTCGTCCTGAATGATTCTCCACCCAGCTTTGGAAAAGGATAAGTTCCAGGCAAAAGGGGACAGTTCCCAAAAAGCAACTTGTTGGCTGGACTGGTCCAATAATCTTCTAACTGGTCTCTAGCCTTCTGTCACGGCCCCTTCAGATCCATCCTCCCCGGTTACAGGGAGTGTTCTGTGAAATATGATGCTGTTATTTGCTTGCCTGAAATCCTCCCATGATTCCTGCAGCCTAGAGAAGCACTGTTCAACAGGACTTTCTGTGACGATGGGCATGTTCTACATCTCTGCTGTCCAATACAGTGATCCTAACCACATGTAACTACTGAGCACCTGAAATGTGGGTAATGTGTCTGATGAACTGAATTTTTAGTTGCATTTTATTTCAATTAATTGAAATAGAAATTGCCACATATGGCTAGAGGCTACACATTAGACACTGCAGAGTTAGAGAATAAAATCCCAAGTGCCAGGCGTGTCCTAGCCCTATTTGAGCAAGTTTAATTTGTTTGCCAGAATTCATTCAAACCGGGAATTCCAGCCATAGCAAATGACTTACAACTCCCTAAAACCCTGTGCCCACTTCACACCTCCATGCACTGGCATCTGCTGTTCTCTCTGCCTAGAATGTTATCATTCCTGCCCAAACACGCCCGCAAACTGCCTGCCAGCCAAACAGCCCTCCTTCAATACACAGTTTCAGTGTTACCTCTACTATCAAGCTTTATCATTCACCCCCTGGCCTCCCCATGCAGAATTAACCACCCCTCCCTTTCTATGTCAGTACAGACATGCCACAGGCCCTTCAACACTCAGAGTGCTCATGTGTTTCCCATCTGCTACTCTCTGCAAGTAAAGGAAGACCCCTGGAGAGAAGGTTCCATGTCAAATTCACCTTTGGGCCCCCAGTGTCTGGCCCAGGGATTGGCTCGTATCAAGCAGTCATCAGATAATGGCTGAAGGAATAAAATCATTGTAGTGGACATATGTCATACTTCAGGCTGTCCTGTGTCCAACTTCCTGTCCTCTTCTGGTCACTCTTTGGGACTTCTCTTTGTGTGTGGCCTTGGGAGTGAGGGGAGTTGAAAGGGAAGACGTTCCTCTCACTGCCCGGGCCATCCTTCCAGAGAGCATAAGGAACGCAGTGATGCCAGGGTGGATGGAGGTCATCCTTGTCATTTCTGCTGAGTGGCCTGCCAAAGCTCCCAGATTGGCTCTCCAGCCTCCAGTCAACCATGTGAGCTCCTGACTCGCTGAGAGCTGGCTGTCTCTTGGTAGTTGGCTATGAAGTGACACTGGCAGTCATGAAGTTAACTCCCAGGTCTACAGAGCCCTGCAAGAGGAAACGATGTGTTTTTCTGTGATTAGACTCAATGGGTGACAGGGCTGAGCTGTCAAAATACACAGAGCTGAAGTTGAATCTGAGCAGAAGACTCCCTCCTCACCCTGGGCAGCAGAGGAGGACCCAGCTGGCACCAGAGGGAGATGTAACGGACAATGCTGGGGTCTGGCCCATGCCAGGAGAGCACAATGCCATCTACTCCAACAAGAGTGACTAGGATAGTGGTTCACCACATGCTGGGCCACCCGATGCCCTGAGAGAGAAGCAGGAGGCTACCTGGAGATTCCAGGTGATGCTGAGGAATTGTTTTGACAGGGATTGGGACACTGAGGGCCATGGTGGGGATTTGGTGTGCTCTTGGCAAGTATTGTTGATTGGGCTTAAGTGAACATCCCTTCAAATACGCTGTGAGGTGAAAAATGTATTCATCCCTTCAGCAAAGTTTATGAAGGGCCTCTTCCTTTGCACAAGGTGCCATGTCAGTAAGCACCCTTTCCCACCTCAGGGCCTTTGCCCAAGCTGTGTCCCCTGCCCAGATTTCTCTTTCGGCGTTGTCTGAACCACTCTTACCCATCATTCACATTTAGTCCCTTCATGCTCAGATTAGGTCTCCGGGACCTTGGTACCTCACCAGACAGCGCATGTCAGAGTTATAATTGTGTAGCCAGTTATTGGTGGGGTTGTTTGAAGAAAGGCCTTCTTCCTTGATACACAGCAGGCACCGTGAGAGCGGGGACAGTGCCTGTCCTGTTCACAGAGGCATCCTCAGCACTGCATGCTACAGTGTCTGACACGCAAGAATCATTTGTTGAATAAATGAACAGAGGAGTGAAAGTGAAGAGGAAAGAAGGGAGGGAGGGAGGGAAGGAGGGAGGGAGGATAGAAGGGCTGCAGCACTCCCTCTGGGCCTTCTGGTGACCACATTATGATATTGTTCCCACTTATCTTTGTCCTTAAAAGAGGAAATACTGTGATATATGCAATCTCTGCTACTTATACATTACCCAGTCTGTGGCACTCTATAGCAGCCCAAAAGGACTAAGACACCTACTACACCACACGTCAGACAGGAAGGCTATAGATATTTGATGCTTTCTTCTACAGCTCAAAAAATACCAAATATAAATGTGGTGTTTTCTTATTAGTATTTTACATACGAGACTTGGGAAGAAAGGAGACTTACAAAAACTAAGCACTAAGTCCACCCAGTGTTGTACCCTGGGTGGGATCCTGGACCAGAAAAAGTCATTAATGGAAAAACAGAAATCTGAATAGACTTTGCAGTTTAGGTAATAGTATCTTACCGGTGTTCCTAACTTGGTTTTGATGAACCCTCCAAAGTTATGCAGTATGTTAACACTGGGGAAGCTGGGCGAAGGGTGTGTACACAAACCCTGTATTATCTTTGCAACTGTTTTTGTTTGCAACTGTTTTTGTTTTGTTTTGTTTTTTAGAGAGAGAGCGCGAGCATGTGTGGGGAGCGGGTGGCAGAAGGAGAGGGAGAGAGAGAATCCCAAGCAGGTTCCATGCTCAGTGCAGAGCCTAATGCAGGACTTGATCCCCAGGACCCTGGGATCATGACCTGAACTGAAATCAAGACTTAGATGTTTAACCAACTGAGCCACCCAGGTGCCCCATCCTTGCGATTTTTACGTAAATCTAAAATTATTCCAACATAAAAAGTTTATTTAAGAAAAGACTTCATCCACTTTCTCATTTTTAAGTGTTATAAAATATAAACCTCTGCATGGAGAAATGGTGGATGACTTTCATTGTCTTTATTACACCTTCTCTGTGTTCTACAATAGCGTGTATTGCTTTTTAAATTAGGAAATGAAGTGTTTTTAGTAAAAATAATTAAATGGCTTGGTTTAGAAAATAGTGTGGATAAGTTTGTATAAGTGTTGTTTTTAATTGAAAACAGAGTGGCACCATTATGGTCAAAGTGTAAAAGATGTAATAATCCATAATCTTACTATGATGACAAAACCGGATTCTCGGTTTGGCACATAGCTGTTCACATGTAAAAATAACGCTGTGAAGATGCAATGGGATTGGGGCTGTCGAGGTTTACTGCAGGTGCCTGGCTTATACTTCCTGCCGATGCAATTAGAGCAGATGTGTGGTAATCTTCAACTGACAAGTGTTCAAAGTGCCCAGCTGCTGATCTACATCACGTAGAGGTTCTGAAGGTGTGTCCCCTCAGCCCCTTCAAGACCACTCATCATCGTCATGGTGTGTGTGGGTGGTGGTGTCAGGCGGGACCGGGAAGGTCCTGTGCCACTCTTTGTGATACCACTTGACCTTAGCTCCCTGCTGGAGGAGTGGAAGAAGCTGCCTCTGAAGCTGGAGATGTAGAATGGGTGCTAAGGGGAGCCTGCTGCTCTGAAATCATTCTACATGTGAGTTTGGAAAAAAGTGGGTGGCTCCATCCCCTTCTGCAAAGTGAGGCAGAGAATTAACTATTCATTGTCCAATCACCAAAGGAAGAGTCCTATGTGACCAAGGAATGCTGGGGTTTTGCAGTACTCTGCCCCTGCCTTACCCCATCTTATATTCTCAGCTTGACTGTAATCATCAACTTTCTCTTCAAGATGTCTCAAAAGGTGTATGAGTGGGTCTGAATCCTGACAAATTAAAGCTTTCTTTTACCACATTGGAAGAAGTGCCATTTCACATGAAGAAAAGTGTGAAGTGTTTCTCAGAATATACTCCCCTCATCTTAGAATGTGGAAAGTGGTCCTTTGTCCACTGCAGAGTATCAGCAGCTCTGGAGCCCCCTGTAATTTGGGATCATACCTCTGTCCCAGGACAGGGACCAGAATGACTTCCTTCTGCCTGGGGAAGTCTTGCCAAATAGCCCTGACCTCAGATCCAGGCGCAGCCCTGGGTCACTGGCTGCTCCTGCAAACCCCCGGCTCTCATCCATCTTTATTCTCCCTCCCCTTGCTACTGGGATGCTGGGCCCCTCCCTAAAGCCACTAGCAGTCTTTATGGACCAAGTGCCAACCCTCAGCCTGGCATTAAAACTCCCTCCAGACTGGTCAGACCAGTCTCCCATGCTTCCTCGCTTCTGCCCCCAAGCATCTGCCCCTCTTTTTCAGAGGTCCTTCCTGCTCCCATTGAATTTCTACCCATTTCCAAACCTGAGTCAGGCCAAGCTTCACTGTGGGGCCCAAGGACAAGCATCATCAGTGTGTTAAAGACATAGAATGCTAGGACCACCCCAGACCTTCAACCACAGAGCTGTGCTTCCCCAGATCGTTGTGTGGTTTCCATGTGCCTTACAACGGGAGAAGAAACTTTGATATGAAATGATCTCTGGTGGGGCCCTGAGGCCATCAACAGCAGCAGAACCACCATGACAGAAATGTAGACTCCTGGTCATATCCCAAAGATATTGGAATTGGAACTTCTGGGAGTGAGACCCAGGAATCTTTATGTTTGACACCCTGATGTGATTCTCTTGTATTTTCTTTATAAATTGAATATTGTATAAATAAAAAAAATCACAAATCACTATAATTTTAATAGTAAGTAAATTTTAAAAATTATTTCAATAATAATTTTAATTGTACTAATTATAAATTAGTTTACATTGCTATAGACATTAGATATCAAATATAAGTATGTATGTTACGGACACCTGGGTGGCTCAGTTGGCTTAGCGCCTGCCTTCAGCTCAGGTCATGATCCCGGGATCCTGGGATCAAGTTTCACATCAGCCTCCTTGCTCAGTGGGGAGCCTAGTTCTTCCTCTGCCTGTCGCCCCCTCTGCTTGGCGCTCTCTCCCTCTCTCTCTCTCAAATAAGTAAATAACATCTTTTAAAAATACATATGTTATTTGTTACTGTATGTGATGATTTTTACTTAATACATGAAACACATTGTAACAAATCAGAACATAAGGGAGAAGGCTGACCTCTCATTTAACCACCATACCCTGTGGCTGTCCCGTTCCCAGAGCAACTTCATTGTATTTATACACACATGTATAATTCCAAGAGAAATCACATATTCTACATTTTATACATATGGTAACCTTCATGTCATTCTGGAACTTTCTTCTTCACATTCAGCAATATGTTTTGAGAAACTTTCTGTGTTAGAAAGCAGAGGGCCTCCTTGTACAAAGACCACCAACTATTCCCTTATACACATTTTTTTAAGCCATTAGTGGGCAGGTGGGTTATTTACAGTTCTTCTGCAATGCTATAGTGAACATTCTTGAACACACCTCTTGCACCAGAGTGTGTGGGTTTCTTTAGTGCAGAAAAAGCAAAGGAAAATGGAATTGTTGGTCACGGAGGGATGAGCATTTTACGTGTTTACATGTTATTGCCAAAATGGGGCAGAGCTTTGTACCTTCAAGTTTAATCTCTTTGTTTTGGGGTTGATTTCCCACAAAGTCTGGAACTGGACATTATGTTATGGCATTGGAACAGATGATGCTCCAAAGGCGCTTGATCTCTCTTCCTAGAATCAGTACAGCCGATGAACATTGAACCTTCTCAGCACCGTCCATGGGCTCCTTGTTTTGTTTCCACGTACCTGATCCTTTGAGGTGGGTACTCCCAGAATGCCAGCTCCAGACTGAGGCCCTGACCAAGATTGGAAGGTAACGAGGGAGCCCATGTGAGATTCCAAGTCAGTGTCTGGTGCACTCCCTCACTGGCTGTTCAGATTCTGGGTAAGCAAGGGACCAGCAGAATCTAAACTCACAAACTTGGACTGAGACTTGTTCAAAGTCATATTCGTAGTTGACTTATCTCAAGAAATCATGAAGAAATTACCCCTATAGTAAAACCGGTAGGGTCTGCAATGCAGGGGTTGCTATAGTATGTAAAAGTCCAGTCCAGAGCTTCATCTGGATGCCGGTCAAAGGCTCCTTAGGAGCTGCTGCAGCAGACACAGAAATCTGGGGGAAAGTCACTGAAAAAAGCACTATTGGAAACAAAAGAAACGTAAGCCAACTTTGTTTTTGTCCATGAGTGAGGATATGCCCGGGCGTCAGCATCTCCCGCTGTACTTGGGCTCTTTCCCTGACCTGGAATAAGAAGCCACTGACCTCGTGTGCCTTCTGAGTGGAACTTTCTTCCAGTTCTCCAGGGTTATAGTGATAGATGCTGAATTTAACAGCAGCCCCAGGCCTCCATCCTTCAGGAGCACAGTTACACTCCGCCTGGTTTTTTTCTTTGCCAGTTTTACAGAGAGAAAATGTGTGACTTTTCTTGATGAGCAAACAGCCAAAGGTGTTTGGGAAGGTCTATCATTTTTCTGGTGGCAAGACACCCTAAACTAAATTCATTAGCAGCTCTTCTGTTTGGAATTTCAAAATATTCTCTGACCTACATAAATTCCTTGTTCTGTCCTCTACTAATACAAGAAGATTAACTGGGGGGCACTGTGGCTACAGAGCAAAGCAGCAGCATAGTCTAACAAAAAGGGGCTTAGAGACTGTCATTCCACTGTTGAAAACATCAAAACCCATGTTCTGGCCCCTGCTTCTTCTCTTCCTAAGGATTTTTCTTCATGTCTATGGTATTATGAATAGAAGATGGTAGACATCGCTTTTTAGACACAAGTTAAGACTTGTCCTTAGTTCTACATGTATTTGTCATTTATTCATGTTTCTATGTTCCCCTGCCTTTTAGAAAAATATGAAAGGAACACCAGGACACAAGTTTAGCTATGTTTTATGAGCAACTAACTGTAATGAGTCCTATGGGCAAATGCTGAGTGGGTGACCACCAACTCAAACACATCAGTTGCCTCTCTATTTCTTAGTTTTCTTTCCCTAAATAAACAATGAAACAGTACGCCCATTTGTTCATTCATTTGACAAATGTTTATTGAGCTCTTGGTCTGTGCCTTGCACTGCTGCAGGGTGCTTGAGCTACGGTGGTAAACAAAATACATCCAGTTCCTTCCCTCATGGAAGTTAGTTACCTGTGGACATTAAAGATGTAGGGACAAAAACGCTGTATCGGTCAGAAGCAATATACATATCTGCTTAAAGAAACAGTCTTTCCCCCTCTGTCTCTAAAACCTGTGCTCTTATGTGTCTACACCATGTACAGGCACTTACTTGACACCTTAATGGTAACCAACAGTAGCCTCATCAAGATCAAATGCATGGCTTAGAGTTTTCATATTCCTGATGCTCAGGATGATGGGGTAACTGGCTTTGAGCCCTGAACATGGCCCTAGGCCCAAGAGTCCCTAGCCTTCTTCCTTTGCTAAATGGCCTTTCAGCTGGGGCGGCCATTGTAGACATTGAATGTATGATTACAATGGTAATACAACTGATATTTTCCTACCAGAATTAATGATGGGTACATCTATGCCAAGATACCTTTGTGAATATTAATGATTTGAACAATCCAGTCCTGAGTTTGTGGACACTACATTTCATGTTCGTTGAACCTCAGCTGGTTTAGACTAGTGATTCACCCCACCCCAGTTCATAACCATGATTAGCCCCTGAAATCTGAATCAGGGCATTTCGGTTGATTCCATTTGGTGCTGAGTTAGATTTAGCTCACAGACTGTAAAAGAATCCATCCTGTCTTCACTCTCAATTTCTGGCTCTTCCCTTGGCTCTGAGCTCACATGAATACTCCACTAAACCACAAGTTTACTATTTAAGAAGTTTGGGGATTATCACGAATAAACCACAGCCATCCACAGTGCAGACTGAGATCTACTAATTAGCATCAGGTTCAGGCAAAGGGCCCCTGTTGGGAGGACCCGAGTGCTGACTGGGGACCAGAGTTTAGTCATGTCCGGTGAGTCAAGCCCCCAAGCATTGTAAAGGAGTGCGTTAAGTGTTGTTAAAGGAGGGTTCAGCTCTTGCCAGCTGTTTTGTTCCTTTAACCATTACCCACATGCCCAATCCTCCTCCACTCCACAGGGCAGAAGAGATGACTAGATAAGGACAAGCAAAACCTCAGGCTGGCCATTCCAGGAGTGGCTTGAGAGAGAGAGACTGAGAAGAGAGAGGGTGGGTGGTGGGCACCTGCCTAACTCATCCAACTTCTCCTCTCTAACCTTTCAATTATTTTCTGAGGACGAGATGGTTCCTTCTCTTTCAACATTATTCTTTGAGAACAAAGGGTTTTCAATATCTTAAGGAGGATGACTGAAATTTAGAGTCTTACTTCTGAACTTTTGAATCTTGAAAGCCACTCATTTGATTACTGTATATTTATTAAACAAGCGTTCATTGAGTAGCTACCATGTGCAAAGCACTGGGGATATAATGGTGAACACTTTCAGTCTCCATCTTGGAGGCGCTTGTAATCTTGAACCTTAAACAGAACTTAGGGACTTTGACAGGATTGTTCTTTTTTTAACTTGGTTTCTTGTTTTTGTTGCTTGAAGGTAAGAGGTGATTATATTCATGTGTTGGAAGAGCCATGTCACATGGCCCATGATGTGTTATGGAAACACAAAGGAGACCACCAAATCCAGATTGGGGAGGGGGCAAATAAGACACTATGACATTGCAGCTAAGATCTGAGAGACACAGAAGTCAATAATGCAGATAGGAAATAGATACTCAGTTTGCCTTTCCATCACTGTGATTTGTCACTTTGGGGGTATCAGAAAAAGGATAGGTCTTTCCTAAAGGTCAGCTGAATGCACTACCTGAGTATGACCAACCTCTCACCAAAGGCTGGCTCAGAGTGGTCATCAAAACTCAAAGAAAACCAAGGTTATTTTCGGTTAGGAATAGATCATCATGTATACCACAGTGCCCATGACTTTGGGACCAAAATTCAAGAAACACTGAGGATATCTCCTGATTCCCTTTTTTTGACTTAGCAAATTAGAGGCTAGAGGAGAAAGAAAGGAAGAGTTACTAGCTCTAAGTAACTAGAGTTACTAGTGCTCGGGATCTCATGTATTATCGTTGATAGTTTTAAAAACAATACTCTGTTGTCTGTGTAATGTTACTACTTACAATCTCCCCTGCTTAAAACAAATTGGAGTAATGTCTTCTAGGAAGAGGCAAGAATGTCATGGTGGTGACACTATGAATTTGTTGTGAGGGCTTGGGGGTTGAGGGAGCATTGGAAATGGTGTACGTGGCACTGATGTTTTGGTCCTTGATTGAGAGTTAGGGAGGGGATGGCTCACAGCCTGGTGGAAGAGGATGGACAAGTCATTGCAAGTCAATGGAAAGAGCAAGGTACTCTTGGCAACATGCATGAACAGAGTGCAGAACCAATGTGGGTGTTCCACACGTGGACAAGAACATGGAAAGTGTGCTCGGCAGGATTAGGGTCTCTAAAGTGCCCCTAACATCCCATGCTTTCAAGTACAGTCACGTGACACTGTTTTATATCCTAGCTTTGTGATTATAGCATTTATTTAGCTTTTATGAAAATAACACCATGAAAGAAGGAAACAGAATTTAGGGACTTTGACAGGATTGTTCTTTTTTTAACTTGCTTTCTTGTTTTTGTTGCTTTTAGCATCTACAGTGCAGGAAAACCCAATTAGAATAGTAATATTTTTTAAAAATTCATACAAAATGTTCAACCATACATAAAAGTGAAGGACAAAATACAATGAACCCCTGATTTGTCTTCTCTATAACCTCCCCCATCATACACAACACAATTTTTATTTGGCTTTGATCAAATAATTAAAAACAAATTTTAGGCATCATTTCATTTCATCCCTAAATATTACAGTACATATCTCTATCACAGAATAACTTTAAAAAACATAACCACAGTACCATTTTCATGTGATGCAATACCAAGAACATAGCAAATTTTCCTAAATAGCTCCAATAATATTTTTATAGCTGTTTCATTCAAATTAGGATCCAAATAAGATCTACACAGTGGGTGCCTGGGTGGCTCAGTTGGTAAGCAACTGCCTTCTGCTCAGGTCATGATCGTGGAATCCTGGGATCGAGTTCCTCATCAGGCTCCCAGCTCCACAGAGAGTCTGCTTCTCCCTCTGACCTTCTCCCCTCTCATGCTCTCTCTTGCTCTCTCCCAAGTAAATACATATCTTAAAAAAAAAAAAAAGATCTACACATGATGCTTAATTGAAAGAACTCTTAAGTCTCTTTCACTCTGCAAATTCTTCTCCCCTCCCTGTTTTTATACCATTTACTTGAGGAAGGGGAGAAATGAGTCATTGTCCTGTACGATATCCTGCATTCTGGATTTGGCTGATTGCTTCCTCCTAGCGTCATTCAACTTGTTCTTGTATTTATTGTAAGCTGGATTAGATTCTTGTTTAAATATTTTTTGGCTAGTAAACTTCACAGATGCCTTGTGTTTTCTGATGTATTGTATCATGAGGTGCATGATGTTTGACTGTCCTACTTTTAGAAATGGAAAAACTCATCAGTGGGTTTTGGCGTTATCAGCATGGTCCATCCAAAGGTTCCCTGTCAACCTTTCGTGTAATAGTTATTGAGGGTGTTTGCCTGAATTCTTTATTTCATTAGGTGTTCCAGTGTGGTAGTTTTCTAACTCTAGCATTCCTCCTGTCTTTATTAGCTGGAATTCTTCTACAAAGAACTCCTCATCTCTTTGGTTGCTCTGAAATACAGTTCATACTAGAAAGGCAGGAGAAATGCTTGGTTGTTTCCCTTTACCCACCCTAAACTCAATTTAATCAATTGGAGGCATTGTTTTCCAATGCTCAAACTGTCTCCTCCTTGGACAGTGAAGTCTTCTCAAGTCACCTCTGGGTCGTCTTGAACTGACCCTAGCAGGACTTGATACCTCCCTTGCTTTTTAAACAAGTTTTACTATACTTTTTATACTATACTATATATATATATATATACATATATATATATATACTTTTTATACTATACTTTTTAAACAAGTATACAGGTTCTTTATTTACTGATTTTTTTAATAGATTTTATTTGAGAAAGAGTATGAGTGTGCATGCATGAGCAGGGGAGGGGCAGAGGGAGAGAGAAAAGCAGATTCCTCACTGAGCAGAGAGCTTGATACAGGGCTCCATCCCAGGACCTCGGAATCGTGACCTGAACTGAAGGCAAAAGCCTAACTGACTGAACCACCCAGGCGCCTCTCCACAGCTTCTTTTTGATGAATTCAATAGACTTGGGAAAATCTTTATACTCCCATCCCCACTACTTTTTTTTGGCCTATCCATGACAAGTAATAGTTTATACTAGTTGTATCAGTCAGGAAGGCTTTCAGCTAATAAGCAAGCATAATGAAAAACTAGAATTTTCAATTTTTTCATAGAACACAAAGTCTGGAGCAGGCAGCTGTTAGCATTTGTTCAGCAGCTCATGAGGTCCAGAGCCAACACTGCTGTGATTCTCTTGGCCTCTACTTCCTGGTTGCAAAATGGCAGCTCCTCTTCCAGGCATCATGCCCAATTGGGGCAGGAAGAAACGGGAAGGCCAGAGCCAGCTGCAGCTGTCCCTTTGTATCAGAAAAGCAAAAGCTTTCCGCAAACCAACCCCCCCCTCAACCAAGCTGAATTCTACCCAGATCTTATTGGCCAGAAGGGATTAAATGGACACCCCTACTTGTAAGGGAGGCCAGGAAAGTGAGCGCTTAGTTTTGCTGGGTTCCATAGTCCAAGCAGGCAAGGGAGTGGGGTCTGAGAGTGAATATAGGGCTACTAGTTCTGGAAGAGTAGTCTTGAGTCCTGAATCAACATTTTATACTCTATTTTAAATTTTTTATTATTTTTTAAAATTAGAATATTTTATTTGAGAGAGCACATGCATGCGTGGGCGCACGTGTGTGTGTGAGAGTATGTGTGTGTGTGTTAAGTGGAAAGGGGCAAAAAGAAAGACCCTTCAGGTGGACTCCATGCTGAGCAGGGAGCCCAACCTGGGGGGAGGGAGGTAATCTCAGGATCCATGAGATCATGACCTGAGCCAAAATCAAGAGTCAGATGCTTAACTGACTGAGCTACTCAGGTGTGCCTATTTTAAATTTTTAAAATAATGTCTAATATTCCTTCATCTTGAAGCCGGCCGGGGGGGGCAGTTGAAAAGAATTATGAGCTGGAAATGAATAAAGCTTCATTTGTAGGACTGCTCTAAGGAAATGAGTATCAGCTGTTTTGACATCCGTGTCCTGATGGCTCAGCTCAGCTCTGTTCAGTTATCAGATGCCAACTCCAGCTGCAGGATCTGCGCAGCCAAGTTCCCGTCTCCTGTCTGCCCGGGGACAGAGCAGTCTCGCCTTCATCAAGAGACACCTCATCTGAGCTGTAGTGATCCACGTGACGCCAGAATACCTTGAGGCTACAGATTCACAGAAGCCACTCAACCTTTGCTCTGTTCTGGCCAAGAGAAGGGCTAACCTGCAGCCAGCACTCCCCTGACACTGGTGCATTGAGCTTATTCTGCCCTGACCGATAGGTAGCCACTGCCTGGAGCCTCACTGTCCTGTTGGCTTGGCCATCCCAGCTCCTCTCTGAGGAACCCACCACCCTTGCCTATGATCTCCTTACAATCCAGCAACTGAAAGCCAAGGCCGGGCCTAGCAAGGGCCCTAAGACACTATTCCCACCAGCACCAGGGCTGTCTATTCCATGTCTATACATTTAGAGGTAATTTAAAAATCTTTTTACTATCTTCCATGAGAAAGAACACTGTTACTATCCCTACTGGTCATTTTTCTGGACTGTCCATGGCTGAAAGGCAACTGATAACCAACTCAAGGAATGGAAGTGGGTAATTCCATCACTGACAATCTTGATTTCCTTGAGGCTAATGAGTCTCATATTAGAGAACCTGAGTTGTTCTGATATTAGTTTTATTTTTCCATTAATATTCATGCTGCAAGCAAAAGAAGCCAGATACAAAAGAACACACTCCATATGATTCCATTAATAATAAGTTGAAGAAGAGGAAAGACTATAACAAGTCACAAGTGGTTACCCTTGCGGGGGAAGCATGGGTAAAGAAGGGGAACAAGAAGGTCTCTGGGGTGCTGGTTTTATTCTTTTTCATGATCTAGGTATTGAAACTGCTGGTCATTAACTCCGGTATCTATCTTCTCCTTTCTCCTTTCTATCAGAATCTGATCTCCTTGTGGGGGTGGACATGGCAGCTGAGGAGCTAAAAGCCACATTTCCCAGCCTCCTTTGGAAATAGGGCTGGTCATATGATACACTTAGGCCAATGAGATGCATGTGAAAATCCATGGGACTTCCAGGGAAACTCCCTCAGGCAGATAGTCTCAGAACTCCTCCCTGAGTGCACTGAAGGGTATACCGCCATTAGCCTCAGTCATCCCAAATGTCCATTCATGCACTGTTATATAAAATTCCCCCATGTCACCATGTTCTGTGGTTTGGTTCACTTGTTCAACAAATACTGATTGAGCACTTGGGCTCAATAAGTTGGGCATGTGCTGATCAGATGTTACAGATTCAGATGTCCCAGGGCCAGGCCTGTAATTAGAGATGTTGGCCTGGGCTGAGGGACCAGAGCAGATGAAGGAGGACCTAGGCCCAGGCTAATAAAGAGGGTGGGGAGAGCCATTGCTTAGCTCTAACAGCTAGTTTGACATGTGAAAAACTAAAATCTCAAGTTGTCATATCTTCCCATTTTACAAGAGGCCCAGAAATCTTGATTTTATTTTTTAAAATTAACTCTGCCATGAGGCTGGACTTCTAGCCATGGCAGAGTAAAATCAGACAAAGTTGGTATATTAGTTTTCTGTTGCTATGTAACAGATTATCACAAACTTAACAGCCCCATCAACATATATTTGTTAACTCACAGTTCTTGTAGGACAGAAGTATAGGCAGACTCAACAGGGCTTAAATCAAGGTGTTAGCTGGACAGGTTCTTAACTAGAGGTTTTGGAAAAGAATTCATTTCCAAGCTCATTGAGGCTGAAGTTATCACATTATGCCACATGAACATATATAAGGAAATCAAATCCAGTAGCATGTAACAATGACCTAAATGGAATTTATCTTGAGGATGCAAGGTTGATTTGGCATCTGAAAATTAATTAATGCAATGTTTCATATTAACATAATACACAAAACCTACACAGTCATGGCAATGCATGCAGAGAAAGCATTTGACAAAATCCAAAACTCATTCATGATGAAGCTCTCAAAAAACTCTGAATATAATGGAATTTATTCAAACAGATAAAAAGCACCTAAGAGAAACCTATAGCAAATATCATACTTAACAGTGGGAGACTAAATGTGTTTTTGAGAACAAAGCAAAAATATCTACTTTCATCAATTTTTTAAAAAAAGATTTTATTTTTATGTAAACTCTATACCCAATGTGGGGCTCAGATTTACAAACCTGAGATCAAGAGTCACATGCTTTACTGATGGAGCCAGGCAACCCTAAGAATTAATCACTTCTATTGAATAACATACAGTAAGTTATAGGCTGCCAAGAAGATAAGAAAAAGAAATTAAAGGCATTTAGGCTAGAAAAGAAGAAATAAAACTGTCATGGGACACCTGCGTGGCTCTGTTGGTTAAGCACCTGCCTTTCGCTCAGATCTTGATCTGAAGGTCCTGGAATCAAATCCCGCATTGGTCTCCCTGCTCAGTGGGGAGCTTGCTTCTCCTTCTTCCTGTTGCTCCCCCTGTTTGTGTCCCCCCACAAATAAATAAATAAAATCTTAAAAAGAAAAGAAAACTGTCTTCATTTGCAGATGATATTATCCTGTATCTGGAAAATACTAGTGAATCTGAAAACACCAATTGGAACTAATGAATGAGAATGTTGAAGGATATAAAAGTCAGTATTTCTATTTTCTGATAATTAATAACCTAGAAATAAAGAAAATAATGCAATTCACGCAGTAAAAAGCAAAATACTTAGAAATAAGGGTAACAAAAATGTGTAACACCTAAAAACTAAAAAACATTGCTGACAGAAATTTTAAAAGATCTAAATAAATGGGGTGATATACCATGTTCATGAACTGCTAAAATATTATTGTTAAGATGGCAATTCCCCCAAATTTATCTATACATACAACATAACTCCAATAAATCCCATCCTCTAAAAAAACTGTTTTTTGAAAATTGACAAGCTGATCTTAAATTTTACATGGCATTGCAACATACCTAGAATAGCAAAACAATTTTGAAAAAGAACATAGTTGGAGTACTTCTGTACATTTTCAAAAGTTACTATAAAACAACAGTAGTCAAAGACCATGTCACAGTGATGTAAGGATAGACATATAGATCAAAAGAAATGAATAGGAAGTCCAGAAAAATCCTTAAATTTATGGTAAATAGATTTTCAATGAAGGTGACAAGGCAATTCAATTGGGAAATGATACTTTTTGACAAATGGTTCAGGGGCAACTGACTATCCATATGCAAAAAATGAATTAATTGACAAAGTATGTAGACACTTACTTTACATCAGCATGACAATTCAAATTGGATTACAGACTAAATTGTCAAATTGAAAACTATAAACTTGAAAAAAAAACACAGGAGAAAAATCTTCTGCTTTGGCTCAGGCAAAAATTTCTTAGACATGACATCCAAAACATGATTCATAAAAGAAAAATTTGATCAATTGGAATTCATCAAAATGTAAAACTTTGGCACATCTAAAGATATCATTAAAAATATGAGAAGTTAAACCACAGCCTGGAAGAAAATATTTGCAAGTCATATATCTAATTAAGGGTTTGTATTGGAAATATATAAAAAATTCTTAGAACTCATTAAGACAAATAATCCAACTAAAAATGGGCAAAAGACATGAATAGATCTATCACTAAAGAAGATACAGGAATGACTAGAAAGCACATGAAAAGATGATCAACATTGTTGGTCATCAGAGAAATGCAAATTAAAATCAAAGTGAGATACCTTTACCCTTTTATTAGAATAGTGATAACCTAAAAGTCAAATAATGCCAAGTGTTGCCAAGGATGTGGGGAAACTAGAGCCCTCATATTCTGATGATGGGAATTCAATATAGTAACTCACTTTAGAAAATAATTTATCAGTTCCTTAAAATGTTATGACATGACCCAATAATTCAACCCAGCAATATACCCAAGAAAAATGAAAACATGTCCCCATTAGAGCTTATATAATTATTTATGGCAGCATGATCTGCAATAGCAAAAATGTGGAAATAAAGTATAATTTATCCATATAATGGAGTACTATTCAGCAATACAAAGGAAAGAACTGATAAAACTACATGAACTACAACATGGATAAATCTTAAGCTAAATGAAAGAAGTCAGACACTACAGATTACACATTATATAATTCTATTTATATAACATTTCTAGAAAGGCAAACCTATAGAGATAGAAAACAAATTATTGGTCGCTGAGGACTTGAAATTAGAGTGTGATTGACAATATATGCACATGAGAAAACTTTTTGGGAGAAATGAAAATATTTTTAAAATGGATTAAGGTGATGGCTGCACCTTAAAACTTTATAAACTGATTAAAAATCAATGAATTACCATGTATTCTGGGTGAACTTTACAATATGCAAATTAGACCTCAGTAAAGTGGTTAAAATAAAAATTAAATCTCCCAATTTTAAAGTGCTCACAATTAATTCAAATTCTTAAAAATTCAAATTCTTGTGAAAAAAAAAAAAATACCCGAAGTGTGTGGTGTAAGTCCTTGGGCCACCCTCTTGAAATGTCAGGGCCAAGTGGCATGAATAGAAATTTAAGTGAAATAAAATCCTTGTTTTCTAGGAGTTGAAGATCCACAGGCAAAAAAGGGGAAAGTAAACAATTACAACAAGCTAAATATAAATGCTCTAAGTGGGTTGTGCAGGGAGGTATGGGTTGAGAGAGTCCTTGGCGCTGACTGGGTGTGGGCTGAAGTACCAGAGGAGGTTGGATGCTACAGTTAGGTTTGAAGCATGAGTAGGAATTCAGGAGATTGCAAACGTGGGAAGTAGGGAAAAGGGGCAGGTGACATTTCCAGGCAGAGGGAACAGAATTGGCAAAGTCTTGGAGGTGTGAAAAAGCAGTTCCCTTTGAGAACTGGGGAGGCTGGAGATGTGGCGCACATGGAGAATGGAAAGAGCAGGAAAGGAAGGTGGGGGCCACATCATGAACGGTTTGGCAGGCCATGTTAAAAAAAGTTTTTGGACATGAGATTAGGAAGGAATTTACTTGCTGGAGAACAAGGGCATGCTTCTTTTGGCCTAAATTAAACTTTGTAAATCTTGGCAACATCATATTGTACTCATATGTACTCAAACATATTCATTAGTATACCACTTACTGGGTACCAGGCACTGTTTTAATACTTTAAATAAACTCATTTAATCCCATCAACAGTGGTTTTCAAACTCTAACTTACATCAGAATCACCACAATTTTTGATTTAGTACATCTGGAGTAGAGCCTGAGAATTTGCATTTTGATTCGGTCCCTGGAATAAGCTGATGTTGCTGGTCGAGGGAGAACACTTTGAGAACCATTGCTTTACACCAAGTTTACCAGTGGCTTTACATCAACTTTAGAAGAAAGGTATCATTATCACTGCCATCCCAGTGTTACAGAAGAGAAAACAGTTAAGCAACCTGCCCAAAGCCATATAGCCTTAGTGATAGGGCTGGGATTCAATGTCAGGCAATGACTGCCATGTCTCCTAGTTCACAGGTTGCAAAAATATGGGGTTAAGGGCTGGCATTTTCAATCTTTGTTTACAACTATCAAAAATATATTACACACACACACACGCAGAGAGGTTGGTCTTAACTGACATCTGAGATACAAGACTGAAACATGCTGATGCCAACGGGGTGGTAAGAAAGTCTTTGAGGAACTCTGTGGGCCATTCCAGTAGAGTATTATTTTGATCCTACTGGGATGAAGCCAGGATTTAGAAATGCACGAGTATCAGTATATAAAAATGACTGATTAAATATGTAAAAGAAAATCTTTAAATACCATGTCACAGCTCAAAATTGAACTGCAGATGAGTACTTAATATCTATTATTTTATTTATTTTAATTTTTTTATGAATTATGAAAACTAAGAATATCTGGAGAAGATCATATGATGCTTTGTTTGTGTTGGGGGGTGGGGGAGGGCATCCCAAGATGAAAATTGCAATTCTTTCAAGAATGTGCTTGCTTTTCACATCTTGATATAATTTATAGCATCTCCCTGGTTGCCTTCCAATAAACAACTTCTTCCTTAAATTGGTGGCATTATGTTTGAGATCTGAATCACAGAGACTGTAATGCAAACCTGCATGCTCCATCTTGTCGTTTTGTAGAGTGCTGTATATCTAATTAAAGCTTCTTACGGGTCCATAAAAAGACCTAACATTAAAAAAGCAGTCTGTGTTGGAGGAAGCCCCTGGGAAGATTGGAGGAGGGTTTTCTTCATTAACAATAAACATATTTGCTTGAATTCAAAGTTAAGTAATATATTAATTTGCACTTGAATATTCTTAAATATTGCCTAAGCATAATCAAATCATGTTACCACATTTATGGTGTAGAACTGAAAATGGGTCATGTTCTTGCCAGCAGCACTCCCGTTTCCCAAGAAACACGGGGAATGAATAAATGATTTACCATGTGACCAGTACTGACTGCATCCCTGACTTTATTTGAATCAATTTATTATCCTGTTGCTTTTCATTTATTGTTTTGCTATTCTTATGTCCTTGTTACCTTACAGATTTTAGTCAAAAAATGAGTCACATGGCAACAATATAAAAACTGTTTTGCAAGGGCTTACCTATTATGGCCATTGTTTTGTGGTTACTGTTACATCTCAGGGGCTATAAGTCTGGTGGCAGAGGCTATGAACTACTGGAATTCCCAATGGAGACCATTAGAGTAGCATTTTTTTCCCTTTATAGGGTTCCTTAAATAGTGCTATCTCTCTGAGGGGAAAAGTGCATGGTCTTCCAACTTTTCAGTAATAAAAGACTGAATTCCACAAAGGAGCTATTGCTTAACATATGGCTAGAGTTAGAATGTCAGCGTCAAAATGAGATTTTTCTTTTACGATCTTCCTAAATCAAAGTGATCCCAAAGTTGGGTTTTGACTCATCCTTAAGGGGGAGAGTCCTAGAGCCCAAGGCTTTCCCCAGCCAATGATTCATCACTCCATGCTAGAGCATTAGGGAACTGGGAGTCCCCCTTTAACAGAAAACCTTATGTTATCACCCTGAGAGTTTGCACCTCCCACTATCGACTCTTACTTTTCAATCTTCTTCAGACACGCAAAATTGATGCTATGGAGAGAGTCTGGGAAAACAAAACAAAACAAAACAAACCCTGACATTTGCAGGTCAACAAAGACATTTGCTAAAGCCATCTAGATTTTTCTTCTACACCCAGTCAATCTAATCAAATTTGGAGCATCTAATCAACTTTTTTTTTGTATATTTATCTTTTCTTGTGTCCTTCTTCACTAGTGTTTTTTATTGGAAGGGTGGAAAGAAAGCAGAAACAGAAAGGGAAAAGCGGGTTGGAGAAACCTGGCACCTGGCTTGTTGGCTGTCCCTTTCAGGCAACTCACAGAGCTGATTAGCCATTGCAAGACACGCTTTGAAGGGTGGGAGTCAGAAGGCCCCCGCGCCCCCACCCCCCTACCGTCGCCTCCAGCACCCCTCTCTGGTTTCGGATAAGCTCCCTTCCCGAGACACCTGGCTTGGTGACCATGGCGCTGAACCATCTAGTTAACCACGGTTAATGTCTGCTGTTTTGAATCCCGGACTTCACGGGCTTTAATATTCCAGGCGGTTTCCAGGGGAGGCAGCTAACTGATTGGGGCCGCGCTAGTGTCTCCCGTAGTAGACCTTTAAAGCCAGCGCCGCATTCAGAGGGTGAGCTTTTTTCCTTTTGTTTAAATAGCAACAAAATCAATAAAATTCCTTCAAACTGGGTTCCCAAGGAATAAAATTGTAGGGAAAAAAGAACATATGCATATGAGTATATATATACATATGAATGTATATTTAATTTTTCCCTTCCCCGTGCTTAAACTTGGGCGGGAAATGTGGTGAACCTTTAAAAGGGTGAAGTGCTTGCTGCCCTTAGCCCGAGCTCCAGGACGCAGTCAGGTGCGCACGCAGTCCCTCCCTCCGATTTCCCCCGACAGCTCGCGCTACTTTTTTAAGCCATTATCCCATATCCCTGGTGCTTCCTCCTTCACCGTCCCCTCTCCTCGGGTGCCTCGCCTGCTTCCAACCGCCAGCCACAGCCAAATTCGCAGGGGTGAGACGCCGCCAGTATGCCCTCCAGCCGCCCGCGGTCCAGAGCCCGCAGGTGCTGTCGGCCCCGCCCTCCCCGCAGCCCCGCCCCGGCGTTGCGTCACAGTGACGCGCGTTCCGCGCAGGCGCAGCCCGGCCCCACCCCCCCCTCCCCGCGGCCGGTCGCCCGCTCGGTATTATGATTAGCGCTGGGTGCGGGGATTCGGCGGCCGGGAGGGAGTCGTCGGCGCCGCGGCCGCTGCGGACTGACGCCTGCCTGCCGGCTGAGGTAGGAGCGAGCGCAGAGCGCGGCTGGGCGTAGCGACCGTGGACCTCGGTGCGGGCCGGCCTCCGCCGCCTGGTAGCCTGCGCCGTTGCCGGGCTGGGAGTCCGGGCAGGGGAGCTCGCCGCAGGCGGAAAGTAAGTTGCGCGCTCTGCGCTCCCCGCGCCGGCCGCAGCGCGGGCCCGGAAGGACGCTGAGCCCGGGCTGCGGCGGCCGGAGCCGGCGCGGCGCGGCGGTGGCGCGGCCTGGCGGCGGGGCGGCGGCGGGCCCGACGGGAGCCGGCACTGCGGCGGCCGGCCGCGGGCTCCCGGAGGCCCTGCCCTTGCGGCCGCGGCCAGATTGCGGCACCTCGGGAGGTGCCCGCATCCCCGCGCCCCGCCCCGAGCGGGCCGAGTGCGGCACCGCGGGGCCCCGGAGGTCGGGCCACGCTCCCCGCGCCCAGGTTCTCTAACGGGGTGTGTGTTCTCGGAATGTGTTTCCTTTTTCAAACGAATCTGGAGATTTGGCCGCAGCAAGGCGGGGGGTTCCTTGGTAAAACTGCAGCCTTACAATAGAATAGGGATATTGTTGTCTGTAGAGAAAGGGCATCGGAGTAGGGGAGGAGGAGCAGTGCCATTCCCGAGGGAGAGCTGGAATTCCCCCCGCCCCCCAACTACCCCCCCCCCCCCCCCCCGCGCCCCGATCGGGAAACCTCCGTTCTTTTCCATAGTCATCGCCTGTTGATTGCTTTCTGGACCATTTTGCAAAAAACCTTCCTGCCTTTCACTTGGACTTGAGATCTAGAAAAGTGACAGTCTTATCCTGGGGGGTGTGGGGGGGATCCTGGGGCTGTGCTATTCCTAATAGTTGAATCAGATCCGATCCGATCCGATAGCTTCTTGGGAAGATCGGTTCAAGCTTAGTAATTGGGGAGAATTTAACCGTAGGGTTCTTAAATCTGTAGAGGTCTGAGGATATAGGACCTTTTTACTCTGTCAGGTTACTTTTTTCTCTTTTTAAAAATTGAGTGCATTCTCAGTCTTAGATGCGGGTGGTAAAGCTGATTTAATGAGTTTCACATTTTATCGGGTTTTAAGGTGAAGCATGGCTTTACATGGGACTGCAAATGTTGAGTATCCTGCTGAATTTTCACCAAATTTCTGTCAAACATCAGATGCCTCAGTTGGGGTTCCTTGTATGGGGTTGGGACACTGTCTCGAATCAGCCTCATTTATCAGAATGTGTATCAGTGTACTTTTAAAGCCAGGGGCTGTCAAGGTTTATGTAATCAGTTTGTTAATTTATAATCTTGTTACATTGCTTTCCAAATTTATAAAATCATTCCCTTAAGGAAATCTGTCTTCAGCGTCTGCTTAAATATTTCTTTTGGAATTGGATTCCTGAGGAAGAATGTACTGTACAAGTGGTGATTTAAGCATACTAATTAGACAAGTTTCCTTTAAAAAAAAGTATTGATTCTTTTCTCCAGCTAGCTTATTGTCCCTCTTAGGAAAACATGGCATGCCCATTTTACAGAACAAGAAATGAGAGAAATTACATGACATTCCCAAGGTCACATATTAAAGCAGTGTAGTAGCTGAAAAATTAAGTGCCTGGTGCTAACTTCTCTTACATATTCAGGGTTTTCCAGGCAGGGAACTTCGAGTGTCACCTTTCTGTTTTTTAAATATGCACTCTCAGTTTTTGTTGTTTTATTTTATGTGTAGAAATGGCTCTCACCCTATTAATATTTTACTATTTAGAGTAAATTTTTCAGCATCGTTGCAGTAAGATCAGTTAATTTAAAGCATACAAGAACCCAGAAGTTATCCTAATTTCTGTTTTTCTAGAACGGAAATATAAATTGGGACTTTATGTTCAAATTTAATCCCATAATCCTCAAATGCAGGCTTTTATATGTCCTTATTAAAGTTGAAGGGCTTTCATGATATTTTTACTGGTCACAGGAAATACTGTTCATCTAAACCTTACTATGGGTGTTTCTGTCATATAGAAAGTGAAACTAAATGGGAAAAAAGTTATTTATTCTTGGAGATAATTGAGCAGCCATGGTTCTAAGCACTGGTATAAATAAGGCATGATGTCTTCTCTGTAGCAGCTTGTCTAAACCTAAGAGCTCACTTAGTACACTGCCCAGGAAGGAAAGGGCACAAGTGAACTTTTCACATGGCCAGAATTTTAGGAATTAAAAACATAGATGAGGAACTCTAAAGACATATTTTAACTGCATGTGTGGTTTTCTTAACAGCCAGAGGATGGAATTTTTAGCCAAATGCTTTTATAATAAAACTATTACTCATAATTTAGGTACTTCTAGGTGTATGAGTGTGCAGGTAAATTCTTAGAGCAACTTCCGTAGAAAAGTTAAACTTGAGTAGATTCTAGCAGTTTTTTTTTTTTTTAAAGATTTTGTTTATTTATTTGACAGACAGAGATCACAGGTAGGCAGAGAGGCAGGCAGGGAGAGAAGGGGAAGCAGACTCCCTGCTGAGCAGAGAGCCCAATGTGGGGCTCAATCCCAGGACCCCCAGAATCATGACCTGAGCCGAAGGCAGAGGCTTTAACCCACTGAGCCACCCAGGCGCCCCAATTCTAGCAGTTTTGAAAATAAACTTAACCTATGATCATTTATTCATGGCGCCTTTGTGTGTCTATTTTCAGGGCTCTGGGTTGGTTCAAGGGTAGCAATAGAAAAATGAATAAAAACCTGTTACTGCCTCGAGGAGCTTATAGGCTATTGGGGACACTGAAGTAAACAGTAACAGTAGAATCCAGCAAATGCTGTGGCGAGGCATAGGCAAAACCCTGCGGAAGCACAAAGATGGGGGCAAGGAGCAATCTGATTTGGGAATGCTTCACAGAGGAGGTGATATTGAACACATCTTAAAGTACAAGTAGAGTTCCCAGGCAGAGAAAAGGGGAAAGTTCTCAGAGGGCTCAGGGAGGATGAGAAGACAGAGCTAAGTGATGGAGAAGGAACTTAGATCCAAGTGGATGGAAGGGAATTGAGGAGGTAAAGAGAGTACAGCAGGTTTTTTTGTTTGTTTGTTTTGTTTTTTTTTTGTTTGTTTTTTTAAGAATATGAAAAGGAAGGAAAAGGAATGGGGCGGGAGCTTGGGGGGATGGGGAGGGAAGTTTTTCAGTATTCTCTTTTTGTTTGCCAAGAGCTGGTGTAAAATCTGTCAGACTCATGAGAGGCTGTAGATGATACGGAGCTACATTATTCACATTGGTGGATGGTTTCCTCATCTGTTTTTCTAGAAGTCTGCTTTGGGTTGAGGCCTTATATCCCATGAGAAACCATTCCTTGCTGGTTGTAGGGGAGGAGCCTGTCTAAAGAGGATTCCTGCTGTACCTTCCCTGAATTTTTATATCTCTGCTGCTTCCAGAGCCTCCTGAGATTCTGCTTTGGCACCTCCAGCATTTGGCTTCTGCTCAGGTAGGCTCTTCCATAACAAATCAGGCTTCTTTCTCTCTCCTGATCTGTTGTATTGTACCCTCCAAAGTGCTGTTATGTGGCTGTTCAGCAGTTACTTCAAAGGCATTCACAGACCATGTGCTGTGATGTTTTAAGCCAGACTCGAAGCAGGATTGGGTGTACCTACATACATACCCCCTCAACTACATATTGGCCTGGAAATGTAGATTATGAAGTCTGTGCTCCAGATGTGTGGGGTACAGGTCATATAAATGGTAAGATCATAGCCCCACTGGGCCTCAGTTGCTCATTGGTCAATGTGCAGTTATTTTTCTCAAACTTAAAAGACTGTTGGCTCCTCGAAGGCAGAGCCCACTTCTTTGATTTCAACATCCCCAGATGAGCGTAATGCCTCATGTGGTGTCTCGATGAAGAAACTTCAAAAATCTAAACTTATTTTATTGGTTTTATCAGCTTATTAATAGATGTACCCCATTTTAATATAGCTGGGCTAAATTTGAATTGTTTTTCAATCATAGAATTTTGGAACTAGAAGCAAATCTTTCACTTGATCCTGGCATGTAGTAGATGCCCAGGAAATGTTTGTTCCTGTCCTATATATTTCTGGTCTGAGTGAATGGCACCATTTGCTACCTCTCTCTATTAGAATCATTCTGGATTTCCTTCTTTGCTTTGCCCCCCATGCATTTGAGTTCTGAGATTCTACTTTCTAAGTGTATCTCCTTGATTAATCCTCATCACTGCCCACGTACTGGCTGCTTTCATTTTTAGGTCATTAAGTGATCATTTACGTGGAGGTATTTTCAGTTGTCTCTACCTGTCCCCCAGCTCTAGTCTTGCCCTGCCAGGTTGGTCTTCACTTTGCTACTGGAGTGGTTTCTGTAACTGTCATCTCTGATTGCCATTCCTCTGCTCAGAATTCTTCTTTGGCAGCAGTGGTGGCTGCTGCTGCTTTCTCCTCTTCTTTAAAGATTTTATTTATTTGAGAGAGAGAGAGAGAGCACACATGCATGAGTTGAGGACAGGGGGAAGGCAGATGAAGAGGGAGAGGCAGACTCCCCACTGAACAGGGAGCCATCCCAGGATGTTGGGATCATGACCTGACCTGAAGGCAGAAGCTTAACTGACTGAGTCACCCAGGTGCCCCCTTCTTAGTGCCAGCTTTCATTTGTTCATTTAATAATATGTATCTGTATATTTTGGGTAGATGCTGTACTCAGCAGGCTTTGGGATACAGAGTGGAATAAAATGGACATGGGGCTTACACAGACTGAAGTTATCATTTAGTTGAGTGGGGACACAGATTATTACTCACGTAATTATATAACTGCAGTTGTGATAATGGCCCTGATGGGAAGGAAATGGCGCTGTGAAAGTGCATGGGAGCTGGTATGCAGGGGTGTGGGAAGGGGAAGGACACACTTGGGAGGGTGACCTTTCAGCTGGGCCCTGAAGCCCACTGGTAAGGGCTTGCCAGATCCAAGGAATCACAGCTGATTTGCTTGGTATACAGGCCCCTTTGGGTATCTGGCCCCTGTCTACCTGTCTGATCTCATTTCCTATGCTCTGTATGTATTATTGTCCCAGGCACACTGAGCTCTGTCAGGTGTCTTTTCTGAAAAGCCTCTTCCTCATCGTTGCCAATTACAATTCTTAGCTCACACAAGGAAATGCATTTCTCTGAGATGCCTCCTGTGAACTTCCCAAGGTAGGTTTTGGGGAAAGAACACCTCTTCTGTTATATCTGTCCCTGTAAGACATTATACAGACCTTGTGGCAGGGATCTTACTGATATGTCTAGTAGAGGCATTTAGGGGCAGCTTGATGGGCCTTTAGGGGATATCAAAATAAGGTGGGAAACTAAGTATATAACCCTTCTCAAATATCAGACTCTCCTGGGAGGAAAGCCAGTTCTGAAAAGTTGGGGGGAAAATGGTGGATGACTTTGAGCCTCTTTGCATCTTGCTAATATATATTATCCCACCTAGCCTTCCTAATAATAACTGTCTAAGGTGGTGATTATCTTTGTTTTATAGATTAAGATGTGCCTGTTTGTAGAAGTTGAGGAACTTGCTGGGCTCCAGGTTCTGGGGTACTCTTTCTACTGCATTATGATGCTGCTGCTTATGTTGCTGAATAAATGAATTTTGATCATTTTATTAAAGTGCACCTCTGTGGTGAGGATATAATAAGAAAGTTTGACCTTGTGGTAGTTTGAAATGCTGAATCTTAGGATGCTCTCTCCTCTCTGATGTTCCCTCCCCCTCTGTGTACATACCTCTTAGGCTATTATGTTGTCTTTATATTGCGTAGCTGGGGTTGTCTTTATATTATATAGCTGGGGAAAACGTCCAAATTTAATACACATTCATCCGTGTTGGTTTTTCTTTATTAGAGAAGTTACGTTTTAGATAATGTAAGTTTTATGCTTATGGTATAATAAAGTTCATTTCAGCCTTACAACAGGATACTAACAAATATTCATGGCGAGAGTATGAAGCTAGAACATAGTATCTCTGGATCTCTTTATACAATAGTCATAATACTCTATAGCCTTTTGTTTAGCAGTGGACAAAAGCAGAGCAATTGAATTTAAAAGTAACGTTTAGCTTTCTGTTTTAGCTTATTTTCTACAGGTGAAACAGTTTTTTTTTTTATTAGCATAAAATATTTTGAGGACCGCTGAAGAAATTTAGAATGAGAATATTCATACATTCTCAGTTTCAGAGCTTGATTTTGTTCTTTATGCTCCTATTTTATGTGTATTTGCTAATTCTCTTGTGAAGGAAAATGCTTTTTCAGAAACAAATGGAGAAAATGTAATTTGCAAAGTATATTAAAATTGCATTGTGGGAAAGGATACAATTTTTAAGCAGAAAATAGAACCTTCCTAAATTTATCTGAATTACTTGCTTGGTGTTGGCTGTAGCTGTACTTGCCATCACAAAATTGTATGTAAATTCTAAGGTGAAGTTATTTTTAATGTGCCATTCCATTTTTACATGATCAGTAAACACCTATTTTTTGAAAAGTTATTTGCCTGTTACTTCCTTTCTTGAAAAGCAGTTTCAAAACCTTTAATGGAATTGTTTGTTAATAATGTTTATTAAGTGGTGCTAGGGAATTTCCTCCATTTAATTGATTGCTGGGCTAGGTAGCTAGCATAGCATATCAAAATTGGAAGAACACAATAAATGTCCAAATTGATTTATTTTAGTGCTGTTGTTTCCCTGGGAGCTAGAAAGGCCTAGGTAAACGGGAGGCATCGTATTGTTGCAGGAAAAAGTGGAGGGCCCAGGACTCGGGTTGGGGAGAGGACCTGGAGTCCAACCCAAGCAGTGCTTAGCTGGGTGTAGGACTGGGGCAAAGGAAGTCCTTATCCTCTTTGGCCCTGCTTTCTTATCTGTGAAATGGGTATGATATTTCCATTATATTGCTGGTTGTGTGAAATAAGTGATGAAACAAATACAGAGTTCAGTACCAACATAGATGCCCAGTTATTACATTGTTTACCCTTTTTGAGACCTGCATTAAAACAAAACTGGAAATCTAAAATGAACTGTTGTGGTATGAAAGACATTTTTGAAATTTGAAGTGAGACAAAGTCAATTTTTTTTTTTTTAATGGGACTGGATGCATTTCTATATACATGTATTTAGGTTTGTAGTGGGGTTTTAGGAAGGTAGTATGGGTATAATGAGAGCATTCTAATCTAAGTCAGAACAAAAATTGGTGTTTTATGGAACATTAAAGTGGACAGTGAACATTTAAAATTGGTTTAACTTCTCTAATGACGTTATTTCTATGTTGTTTTCATGTTACTACCCAAAGAGTTTTCCTTTTCTGTTTAGACCTCTTATCAGCTATGTGATTAGAAGCTGGTTCTGTGCATTTTTATCTCTTTAATGGCACTTTAATTAAACTTAAATATAATTCAAAGATAGATAAGTGGTGAAATGAGTATGACACGTTTTCCAGTCATTAGTTTTGAGAAAGTAAGAGACTATCATCGTTGCCTAGGTGGTAAGCCAGTAGGTATTTTTCAGGATCAGCCTCCTTAAACTTACTAACTTATTTCATGTGTACCCCAAGTCATAACTTCACCCAAGCTGATGTTCTCCTTTCCAAGGACGTTGGCCAGCCAGCCAGCTGTGTGCTCTGCTGCCTTGGTTTTCCCCACTTTTAGGAATGGCATTCCACTGTCCCTCTTGAAGGGTAAGCTCTGGTCTATGGGCTGCCCTGCCCTTGGGGATCCTGCCTTCTTTGTGTCCTCTACTCTTCTTTGGCACACCTCACCCAGGTTAACCTGTATAGTTATTTAACTATTTATATGTAGATAACTTATTTGTAAGGTCATAAATCAGTTGCGTTCTACACAATTAGGGCTCAGATATTTGCTAATGAAAATAGACTCTGTTCCTGTTCGTTCCTCAGCCTGAAGGAGTTGCATACCTTGTCCCTCACAGAAAGCAAAATATTTCCTTGAATGTCTTGTTTATTAAGATGAAATAAGTAGGTTTTAGACAATATATTTTTAGGGAAGTTAGTCTTTTCATAGATCTCAGTGGAAAAGTAAATTGAAAATCATATACAAAAAAGTCAAAATTTTAATAAACTATCTTTTTTAGATTATAAAAGCAGCACACATTCATTGCCAAAAATTTGAAAAGAACAGAAAAGCATAAAGAGAAAAAAATTCTATAATCTTACCAACTTAACATTTTGGTATTTTTAAAATATATATGCAGACAAATTATATGCTTTTTTTAAAAAAATTGAGCTCATGCCATGAAATTTGGTGTATGAATTTTTTTAACTTAACATTTTATTGTGAGAATTCCCCTTGAGATTAAATAGCCTCAAAATAGGACTGCATAGTGTTAATGTTAGGTGTACTGTGATTTAATTGTTTTCTTATGCAGATCTTTAGATTATTTCTGATTTTTTGAATGTATAAATATCATTGAACATCGTTGACTATAAAAATCTTTATTTAAGACATAATCTAGTAGTGACATCATTAAATCAAGGAGAGTAATTATTTTAAGGCTCTTGATATATGTATTGCCACATTGCTTTTCAGAAATTTCAGAAATCAGATTTTCAGAAATAAAATAATTTGCAGTCTCTCTTTTTTTCTTATGGATCATGAATTTACTGTTGTGTCTAAGAAATCTTTGCCTAGCTTAAGACCACAACATATTTGCCTCTTTTTCTTCTGCAAGTTTTCTAGTTTCACGTTTTGCATTTAGAGATATTACACATTTCCAGTTAATCCTTGCATGAGGTGTGAGGCATGTGAAATAATTTACAGTCCTAACAGTGTAAGAGAATCTTAAATGATTTAGTCTTTTAAGTCAAAGTCAATGTAATGTTAGGTACCAGTATTTTTTGTTCATAGATTAGTTTACTTTTTTCTGTTCCAGTATTCTTTTTTAACCATTTAACCATTTTAACCATTTAAACATCACAATATCAGCAGGGAAAGAAAAAGATGACAGAAAGTGAAAATGAGTCTTGATAGCTTTAATAAAAGTTTGGAAGATTTAGATTATTAAGTTTTTGAATTCTCCAAGCTTCCAACTTATATTGTCTTCCTGGCAACAAGGAGTAATTGTGGGTTAGCCTTATTTATTTTGGAGCCTTATTTATTTATTTCTACATACCAGCTTCTGCTTCAGTCTTTGTTTGTTATGCGAGCACTTTGTATCAGGGCTGTCACCAGAAATGGTGACACACTTAGCATTTTTCATCATTTTAACAGGAGGCAGATTCTGTTTAGGAATTCGAACTTAATATCTGTCTGCACTGCTGGCCTGGGTTTTGTGTCTTAGATGTTAACCCCTTTTGCTTTACAAATAATTAGTACTACTCTACATCAGTTAATAAGTTTCCTGACTCCTGGATACATTAAAATTCTTTGGTATATCCCGGACCATTGCTTGTTTCACTTAGAGAAAATAAAGATTACATAAACTGACGTTTCATGAGATCAGTCTGCACTGGTGACCCAGTCGCTTCCTGGAGAGCAGAGCAGTCCTTTCAGCCTGCCATTCCTGCTCACCTCAGTTGCCCCCAGTCCATTAAAATTGACTGCTTGGAAGAAAACGTAATAGAACATACTTTAGGAGGCAGTTATCTTCCCTTGGAAAATACTTTCCTAGACATTTGGAGGTACAATTTTACCTCTTTGGACATTTCTCATAATAAATAATTTAACCTTTGGGGCGCCTGGGTGGTTCAGTTGGTTGGGTGTCCCCCTTCAGCTCTAGTCATGATCCCAGAGTCCTGGGATCAAGCCCCGAATCGAATCGGGCTCCCTGCTTAGTGGGGAGCCTGCTTCTCCCTCCCTCACTCTCCCTGCTTGTATTCCCTCTCTTGCTGTGTGTCTCCCTGTCAAATGGATAGATAAAAATCTAATTAATTAATTAATTTAACCTTTAATTTGTAGTTCCTATCTTGAGTCCATTCAGTGAGTGTAGCCTTATAACCACATAATACTACATTGATAACCATGTGGTAATATTCAGCCAATCCAGTGAAAAGCTTTTGATCCTTCTGTAACTTAGGACCTCTTGACCAATTTGTGGTTTCTTTATCTTTGATTTATAGCTTATGTTGGTAACTACCAGGGGGAGGAGTGGTATTCTAGAAATGTGGAATATTGTTTATTTTGGATAGCGGGAAGAGCAGTGGCAACTGCATGTAGGATTGTGTTTATTTTGCTTGACCAGGCGGTTGTTGATATTCTCAGAGGATTTAGTCTACTGTCTTCCTTTCAGCCTATGGGTATTGTTGAAATTTTAGCGGTAAGACTGGGGTGGTAGTAATCATTGGGTGAGTGTTCCTCTACTTCCATTAGTTTTTCTATAAACATGCAGTTTAGTATTTTCCATGAGTAAAAATTACAGTTTTCATTTTTGGTGTTTGTAAAAGATACCAGATAATTTCCATATGTAAGAAGCTTAAATGGCAATTTTAGTGTGGCTTTGCAAAAACTCATCTTCAGTTATCTGTATTAGAGGAAGAGCATTGGCACAGATTTATTAAGTACTTAATTTGGGGGGAGATTTTTGCATATTTAAATATTGGTGGTCTGATTTTAGGAAATTTATAATATCCTAAATAAAACGTAGAGAAGCACATTGTCCTTTTTGTTCCACTCCTCTACTTTGTCATGCCATGGATTGGCCGCGCAGAGCTACCTTTTGTTCAGTGTGCTGTTTTGTCCTCCCCTAGAGGTGTGGGTAGGAGACATTTGTTTGATATACAGACCACACTACAGTAGTGATGTTGTCAATGAAAATCTAAAAGTGAATTTTGACAAGAATAACAGGGTGAATTCCAAATTGACAGTAGATTTAACAGAGGCTGGTTCTACAACTGTTTTCAGCAGCTTGCAAAATGTGTGTAGGGCCACCCACACTTCCTTCCTCTTCTCCAGCCACACCCGCACACTTCAATTTGCTTCTCTAGTTGGGAGAACATCAGTATATTCTTGCAACATACACTGGTGGTTATTTCTCAAACATGAATTTCCGTATTATAAACACTTTTGACTAGTTGGCCTGTTTCATTTAGGTCCAGCCCCATTATATGCATGTGTGAACATATGCTAAATAAGATTGCTTTAGAATAGTCTAATTTAGTGGTTTTGCTGTTTTAAAAGATGGCGTCTTTGTTATGTAGTCATTAAAAATACTGATTTATAAGAACTCAGTGCATGAGAAAATGTTCATTATATAGAGGAAAAGGTAGTCTCAAACTTCATATATAGTATCTTAGCTTTGTAAAGAAACATAGGTATAAAGGATATATACTAATAGTTAAAGAGAAATCATCTTAGATGAAATTACAGGTGATCCCCCCCCACCCCGTGTTGTGCTTTTCTGTACTTTCGAATTTTCTGAGGTAAATTGTATCAACTTGTTTTGTAGAGAGAAATACTCTTTAAATGGTTGTAAACTTTTCTCCTTCTCTCTGTGTCTGTGTTTCTTTATATTCCATTTTATTAAAAAAAATTGTGTCTGGGTATATATTATATGTAGAAAATAATTGGGAAGGAAGGTGTGTATCAAACTGTTAATAGAGATTGTCACAGAGAGTAGAATAATGGATGATCTGTATAAAAAATTATTTTTTCGTATGTTTATATGTTCTAATTGTATATTTTCCTATATTATACAGGTATTTCATAATTTCATAATAGAAGCAAAATACTAAAACAAAGAAAAGTGATATGTCAAGTGGAAAAAGCAGGCTACAAGATATAAAGTTATGTATAGAATGATCACACCTTTGTAAGACAAAATAAAGTAGAAGCTGTATATAAGTATTTGCAGAAAGATCACCAAAATATTGGTAGTGCTTATCTTCAGGGGTAGAACGATGGATGCCTTTTTATTCTTTCTACTTACTAGTCTGTATTTTCCAGATTTTCTATAAGAATATATTACTTTTGGGGGAAAAAATGTGAAGGAGCATTTAATTCTTTTTGAAAAGGTAGATTTGAAAGAAAGACATCTTGATACCATTTTAAAAACAAATACTTGGGTTTTGTGTGATGTTTTATTGAAAAATAATCAGACTTTGATGCCCAACTAGAGTTACTATTTTCTTAATATTATGGTCGTACGTCAGTCATTTTCAGTTTAGTACATTTTAGTAATGTACTAAAGCAACTCCATGAATTCATTCTCTTGAAGTAGGGTAGAAGAATTTCTGCTTGGATGAGGGAGAGTACCATTGTTTTAACAATGATTCTGGTGGGTAATAGCTAGTGTTTCCTGTGTACTCTATGCCAGGCTTCACTCTGAATACTCTTCCTGTACTAACTTATTTAATTCTCACTCTAACCTATGAAGCTGTACTCTTACTATTAACATTTTTTCATGAGGAAGCTGATCATAGAGAGGTCAGGTCTTGCTGAGGTCCTGTGGCTAGTAATAGGTGAGGTGGGATTCAGATCCAGTCACCGGCACTCAGAACCAGTGCTCAGCCACACTGCCTGCCTTGCCTAGAGACTGGATGGTGGAAAGAGAGAAGCAAGCAAGGGTAATGTCAGGAGCCACCGCATCCCTTGGAGCTGAAGGAGCAGGTATCATTCTAGCGTTCGCAGGTCTCTAGAGGTGGCCTTGTGCCCATGACCTTGCTGGCCCTCTTTGTGAGCTTAATGATTACCTGGATGCTCACCTTTAATGTGTTGTGTAAATTGCCTTGGCCTAGTGTGAATGTTTAGACCTTTCAGTATTTGTGGGATATTTCAGTGTTGTGGAAAGGACTGTAAGGGCACCTCAGCCAAGTACTCTTCACCGTGCCACTGACTTAGATGTGTATTCATCTGTTCACGTTCTCTGTATTCATAGTGATAGTTCTTCTTTACTGTTGAATGGAAAGCCTCTGGTGTGAAGGTGTTTCGTGTGTTCTCAGATGCTGCCATTGTAATTGATTTCTGCTGGCCTGCTAGAAGATCATATGTTGTAAAGGTTGCCCTCCCTCGCTGTGGGAGTGAGTGTTGCAGGAACCGTCAAGGGTTCATGCAGGCAAGCTGGGCTTGGAAACTAGGCTGGGCAGGATTGGGGCTGCCCACTGCTGCTGATTGGGCAAGTCAAGCCTCATTGTGCCTAGCTTGCAGGCTCTTAGTGATGATCCATGAAATATGGATTTGGTGCCTGTTTTACCCAGGAAACATTCAGAAAATGGCAAATCGTCTGTTGTTTGTGATTATTATTTCCTCCTCCTTCTAGTGAACAATCTGTCTGATTGGGCTATCTGGAACTATCTCTGTGTATCTGTTCACTGTTAACTTCCTGTTCACTCAAGATTCTTTGAATGGGTTATAATTCACAGAGGGGAGAGAGATGGTGGGAGAGGAGACAGGGTCACTAAAAACAAACTTGCCCTTTTTATATGTTTGTCTGGATCCACCTTTAAGATGTTATATTTTGACTTTAAGCAAAGTTAAATAGAACTAAACTAAAATCTCCTTCTGTATTTTCTTTTAGGAAAAAGAAGCAACTAACAAAAGACAGTGGTAACAAGGATTATTCAGTGTGCGATTTGCAGGGTATGTGCTGGAGCCATCACAGAGTCATCTGCGCTTGCTATAAGCCACATATGCATGTTCGGCATTGATGTTCAGAGTGACTTGTGGCGCTGGAAGGTCCTCAGAGATCAAAGACAATTTAGTTACTCCTATGCCAACACGAAATGCACTCGATGGTGGGGTTGCACAGTGGGCTGGTACTTAAAGAAGATGTTCAGTAACAAGGATATTTCTCCTTCCAACCTTCAGATAATCATAACATCCTGTTTTTAGGTATATAATTATAGTTTCATAGACCCTGGAAAGGGATATGTGTACAAAACAAAGTAGAAAAAGAGTTTCTTAATACTGGAAGTGATTACTATTTCACTCCAGAGTAGTCTCATTGTGAAGAGACCTTTTTAGATTTTTTTCCCATGAACTCTTTAGTAGATTAAAAACTGTTTTCATTGTACCCTTTTGCTGGCACAGTTCTGGGAAGGGAAACCTCAGAATGTTAGTTGTAATCGTTTTGGGTGTCGGAGATCCTAACAAAAGACTGTCTTTCCTCATCTGTATACACATTTGTTACTTTCGAAATAAGGCAAAATTAAAACTGGGAAAACCTAATTAATTTAATTAAAATATAATTAAATTCAGATTTATTCCTAAAATCTGACTTATATGCCACTTTATAAGAATATATCTAAACTAAAGTGGTAGATGAAAAACAAATATTGTATAACCTGGAGGCGACCTGAAATTGTTTTGAAAGCTTAAGTTGCATTTACAAGCTTGTACAATAGAAACATAGACTCAGATAGAATTTTAAGGATAATTACTGCCCTTATAATTAATCAAAATTAGAGATTTAAAGATAGTTTTCTGCCCCCTGGAGTTAGCTTAGAGTTTCTATTTTTGAAAAATATGCCTAAATTAAACTTTCTTTTGGAGAACTGCTGTCCGATTAAAGCAAGATCTTTTCACTCAGGTTTTCCTGTTAATCTCATCAAAATTAATAGCTCAGATGATGAGGTAATATACAGTACGGAAGAAATTTGCTTTTTCTCCAACACCTGTACATAGTACTGGCTTCTTATTTTAAACATCTTTATAGAAACAGGATTAATTTAGTTTGGTTTTGAAATAAGTTTGTAGAAACAGTGTAGTATAGTTAAAAGCAGAGACTTTGAGGTCAGGTAGCCCTGAGTTCAAATCCTAGCTCTTTTTTACACACTGGCCTGGTAGCCAATGCCAAGTGAGTTACCATTTCTATGACTCAAAATGGGGCTAATAATCCCTATCTCTTAGGGCAGTTGTAAGTATTAAATGAGGATGACATAAAGCATTTGGTATATGAGTGACATATTGTACTTAGTGAATGGTAGTTAATATTTATATTTATAGTAATTGCTAAAATATAAAAAAAAAGCATTAAGCATACTAACATTGGCTTTTTAAGCTCTCTTTCGCTCTCTTTCTCTCTATATATATTTTCAGGTGATTTCAGATACGTGTTTCCGATAATTTCAATTTGCATGTGAGAATGACTTTATTCCTCTTTTAGAGTTGGTACTTTAACTCTCCAGATATTATCCTAATATAACATCATTTAGAGTGGTTAAATGTTTATAAGGAAGATGAGCTTTGAAATAATTCAGTTTAAAGCTTAGTTGTAGCACTTTGATTCATTTTGCACAAATATGTATAGTAGGCTTTTAATAAATGTTAGCTTTTCTTCTTTTAAGCAAAAATGAGATTTAAAGAAGTGTAATGCTAGAGCTTTAAAATAAAAAAAAAAACACCTCATTTTATGTACAATTTACTTTTTTGGGGTATTTTCATCTAAGCAGGAATAGATAAATGTAACTACTATTCTGTTTCTGCTGGAAACACGCAAAAGGTTTCACAGAAGGAGGGCTATGTACTCACAGGACAGAGCTAGTCTTGGGAGATGGCTGTATTCTCTATTGGATTTTGCTATAATTCTATTAAATTTTGGTCAGGAAGAATAATAATGGGAGTTGGATTTGTGAGATTTAAGGTGATATCTTAACTTGTATAATTTTATAAGAGCCTGTTTCTGTATTTAGAGTTTATAAAGGTTTAGAATTTTAAATGCCATGTGAGATATGGTCTTTTAAAACTGAATGGTCTTTAAGATGGTTTACGAATGCATGCTTGTTCATTTTTGAAATATAATCAGATCATGGTGGGTTATGTTTGAGAGTTGGAAAACTAATAAAGATAAACATAACTGGTAAGTACAAAGAGTGAGTACCAGTCAGTCAGCAAACATATATTAAGCACCTACTGTGTGTCAACGTGTTGTTCTAGGCACTAGTGTGACAAGAAGAGCAAACAATTGCCTTGTAAACATTTTGAAAAAAAATTGAATTTCAGAATTTAATAAACTGTTGATTACCTGTTGTATGTTAAAGACTGTTCAAGGGAGGGTAGAAGGGGAAAAAAAAAAAAAAGAACCTTAGAGTCCTCAGAACTTCGCAGTCTTAGGATGGGGATGGCGTATACAAAAACCCATGGAATAAGACCACACTGGGTCCTGAGCTGCTGTTGGAGATACGGAATAGGCGAGGTCATTCCAGCTGGGAGGGTTAGAGGAGGCCTCACTAAAGGGATCTGTCTGTGCTTACAGGAAATAGTGCTAGCTTTGGAATAACAGGAAAAAGTTGCCGAGTTCCTGTCCAAATGTTTATTCTGTTTTCCCTTTTTTGTCAGTTCTTGCCTTGTTTTTTAAGACACTAAGTGAAATTACTTTTGTAAGATTTTTTTTTAAACATAGTTTATCAAACTTGCTAGTTTTCTTATTTCTGACATCACCAAAAACTTATTGCAACTAATTTCTTTCAGTTTGCAAATTTTAATATGGCATTTAAATTCTCAGCCTTTGTAACATAAACCCAAAATATATAGATTGTATAAATGGCCCTTATTCATTTTTTGTCTCTGTTTACTTCAGGTTTCTCTTAAAACTTAAAAAGAAAGAGTTATAAGAGAAAAAGCTACAGAAACTTAATTTTGTTTCTCCTCTTCTTTTGTAGATGTCCATGGCGACATTGAAAATGAATTCCTTATTTTCACCAGATATTCTTATATGAGAAGATCCGTTTCAAACAGTCTAGATATTTTAACTTCTGTTGGACCAGCATGGCAGGATTCAAGCGAGGGTATGATGGAAAGATTGCTGGATTATATGATCTGGATAAAACCTTGGGTCGAGGTCATTTTGCAGTGGTTAAACTTGCCAGGCATGTCTTTACAGGTGAAAAAGTAGCAGTAAAAGTTATTGACAAGACAAAATTGGACACTTTAGCCACTGGTCATCTTTTCCAAGAAGTGAGATGCATGAAACTAGTGCAGCATCCCAACATCGTACGCCTTTATGAAGTTATTGACACCCAGACCAAACTATATCTTATTCTAGAACTTGGGGATGGAGGAGATATGTTCGATTATATAATGAAACACGAAGAGGGACTTAATGAAGATTTGGCTAAGAAGTACTTTGCTCAGATTGTTCATGCCATATCTTATTGCCATAAACTCCATGTGGTTCACAGAGACTTAAAACCAGAGAATGTGGTCTTCTTTGAAAAACAAGGTCTTGTAAAGTTGACAGACTTTGGTTTCAGCAACAAATTTCAACCAGGGAAGAAGCTTACTACAAGCTGTGGATCTCTTGCATATTCTGCTCCAGAAATTCTGCTTGGTGATGAGTATGATGCACCCGCAGTAGGTAGGTAACCTCCTTCCAGTATTTGCCCACTTGAATTCCACCAGCTAGAATGTAGTTGGTCAAATTGGTGTTTATCTGAAAACAATTTCTTAAGGGACTTTCTTAAGTCCCTTTAATTAAAACAATTTTAATTAAAACAATTAAATTTAGAAATTAAAACAATTTCTTAAGGGACTTTTTTTTTTTAAGATTTTATTTATTTATTTATTTGACAGAGATCACAAGTAGGCAGAGAGGCAGGCAGAGAGAGAGGAGGAAGCAGGCTCCCCGCTGAGCAGAGAGCCTGATGCGGGGCTCGATCCCAGGACCCTGGGATCATGACCCGAGTCGAAGGCAGAGGCTTTAACCCACTGAACCACCCAGGCGCCCCTCTTAAATGTATCTTAATTAACAGATTTGGTTTCATGAATGCCGTATATCCGTAAAGCTCACAGTCAGTTTGTTTTACCTTTTAGATGGCAAATGTTTAAAGTATATTTCAGCATAAAGAAAAATGAGTAAGTTATCATTTAAGGTAACCATCATCTACTCATTGTAATTCTTTTGAAGGTCTGAGTACATTTCCTATCTTCTTAGAGTCTTCTTAGAGACTTCTGGTAGTGTCCCTAGTCAGCTTCTTTCTGTGTATATCCTTTAACAGTCATTAAGACTTATATGGGAAAGATGCTATGAATATTAAAATACATATGGAGAATTTGGACATGGGAATCATTTATTAGTTGTGACCTTGAAGAGTGCACTTGATCTCTCTGCTTTATTTCCTCATCCATGGAATAAATTGGATCAGATAGAGGTATCACATCCTGTGTTATCATGTTTACCATCCACAGAGACCTGTGGGGCTGTTATTGTCTGCCTCATTTTATAGGACAGGTAATTGACATACAGACATCCAGAATCTTGGTAGCCCTGGGCATTCCCAGCTACCCTCTTTCCACTCCAGCACATTATTGTGTTCTCTCTTGTGATGAGTTATCTAGTTGGGGTAGAAGTGTTTATTGCTTTTCAGCTTATGTCAGTTTTGTCCCTTGGGATCATATCTGTTTTGAAGGTTATATGAGTATTTGTTTATAATTTTTAAGGATTTGCTAAGTTGAATGTGTGGTCTGCTTTTACAGTTTTTAGTTTAAGGTTGAAACAGTATGCCCTAATACTACATGTATATGATATCATACTTCATAGATAGGAGTCGTTTGAAATGCATGTTACAGAATATGAAAGACACACATTGAAGAACACATTGAAGAGTGCTGATTTTTATACTGAATATTCTGTACACCAAGACACTGCGTTTCATGTTAGACTCTGTTCTGGAAAAGAAAGGGTTATCGAATGGTTCCTGTCCACTACAGATAACAAGGTTTCACCAAAACTTTTCATTAGAATATTTGAGTCAGAGATTTTTGATGAGTGGAGCAGGCTAATCAGAAAATGAAGCCAAGAATTAACAGAAGAGGAAACATAAATGTCCGAACATGAAAATGATGCTTAACCTCACTAATCATCAGGGAAGATAAAATCATGATCAGATACTTTTTCATACTTTTTCCATTAGGAAAAACTAAAGTCAGACAAATCTTAAGCATAGGTAAGACTATAGGTCATTGGGAACTCTTCTAGTATGTAGAAGACAATTTGTCAGTGTCTACTAAAGTTAAAGATGTATGTAATCCTGAAACCCAGCAGTACTCTTCCTGTATACACACCCTAGACTTGCTTTCACTTGTGTATACAGATTTTCAAAGAATGTTTGTTTGACAGCATTATTGTGTATTCATCAGTAGGGGAACACATCATTTCATATTCATATGATGGGATTGGTAAAAATAAATGAACTATGTATGTCATGGCTAGTGTTCACAAACGCACTATTTAAGAAGATCAAATCGGTGGTATAGTACTTGCAGTATTATAACATTTATATAAAATTTTAAACAGACAAAGCAGTGGTATATTGTTAGGGGGTTACTTGCACATGTAGTAAGGTACTGATGAATGCATGAGGTTAAGATAGTTACTTCTAAAGGGCAGGCGTACCTAGAGTGTTTCAGCTGTGTTGGTGGTGTGTACTTCCTGACTTGAGTGGTGAGTACCTAGGTACTCACTGTAATGTTCTCTCTCTCTCTGTTTTTTTCCCTTAAGTATTACCTAATAAAACTTTAAAGTTTTTAAAAAGGAAAAGAAAAGTGTCTGGGAAGATGCTTACCAGTCTGATAAATGGTTGGTGAAGTATGTATTGGGTGGAGTTCATGAGTAATTTTTCTTATTTGATTATTTGATTTCTTATTTCTTATTTGATTACTTTAATTTTGTGTAATTGTGTGATTGAGATAAATATAGAATTGCTTTCAAAAACAAATGGACAGTTACCTTTCTGCTAATGTAGTGCTAGTTTATTGTGCCAGAGTCAGTCATTGATTTTTCACAAATATGTAGTAGAATTAGTACAGAGATTAAAATCTGTCCTTTTATTAAATTACCAGATGTTGCTGAATTAAACAACTTTGGTTCAGTTTTATAAGTGTTTTAGAGTGTACTGGTCCTTAACATGTCATGACACTTGGTTTAGGAATCATCTGTTATTTTCAGAGTCAGATTTTGATTTTATGTATCAGCTGCACTTCTGTTTTCTTTGGCATTACCTTTTTTTTCACTGTTACTAAATTTTTCCAGGATCTTTCAGGTTCCCTTTTCTTTCCTTTTTTTCTTTCTTTTTTCTTGAATTGAAAGCTTTTTTTCTTTATTGTCTTAATTTTTCACATTTAAGGCTGTGTGTGGTTCTCTCCTGCAATCTCTGGTCACATCCTGGGGATTTCACTCTGCCGTTATTGCTCAAGTTTATCTTTACTGTTTTGTTTGTTTAACCCAAAATTCTTTTTTTTTAATTCAAATTGGAGAGATTTATTTTTCCTTTACGTATTTGGTTTTTTACTTGTAATTTTAGTACGTTGCATTTAGTAATGTACACTGCAACCTGATTGGTTTTTGCTTTGGGAAGTATTTTTAGATTTTCTGTGTGGCTTATTATACAGTGATTTTTGGTGATTATTCCCTGTATGATTAAAATATTCATATTTTTAGCATATACAAAGTTTTTATGCATAATTAAGGTTGTTAATTATGTATTTTGTTCCTTTGTGTCATGTTTTTATTCTGATTTTATTTTCTGAGAGAATTATGCTAGTTTCCTACTCTAATCTGGATTTTGTATTTCAATCAATTTTTACTTTATATATGTTATTTTCAAGCCGTGTGAGGTATATAAAGTTAGTTTTGTGATTTATTTTACATAATGGAGTCTACGTTTTTTCAATATGAAACTGTGCTTTGTTGCCATGGATTCTATTTTGTTGTTTTGTTTTAGGATGTATTAGTGTCTTACTTTAATATTCAGTGCTAATTGATATCCATATCATTCCCTTTGCCCTACAAACAAGAACTATATGTAGTTTGCTTTTACTTCCCTTTTAGTTATAGATTTGTAATTTGCTTTTATTTCTTAATACTTTTTTTCTGGTTCAGTAATGCTTTAAGATCTGATGAAGAATATAGATAAATCTTAAAATTTTGTTCTTAAGCATCTTTAATTATTCCTTTCTTTGACCTAACTTCCTGCATGTGAAGAACATCTCAAAATCCATTGTGAATTTATTTTTTTTCTTTTTTTTTTTTTTTAAAGATTTTATTTATTTATTTGACACACAGAGAGAGATCACAAGTAGGCAGAGAGGCCGGCAGAGAGAGAGGGGAAGCAGGCTCCCTGCTGAGCAGAGAACCCAATGTGGGACTTGATCCCAGGACCCTGAGATCATGACCTGTTGAAGGCAGAGGCCTAACCCACTGAGCTACCCGGGAACCCTCCACCGTGAATTTAAAAGTGACTAGCTGGGGGCGGGGGTGGGGGGAAGTGACTAGCTGGTCTACCTGAAAAGCATCATCTTGTGAAAAATTAAAGATTACTAAAACATAAATTGAGACATTCTTGACTATTAATTTATGTGTGACTTATAGTTTATATAATATGCCAGGTTTTGGAAATCTTGGCATATTCAAGCCAAGAATTGTGGTTTAACTAGAAACCACATTGAATGTAATTAAGGCAGTCTGTTCCTTGCTCTGCTTTAGCGCTGTGAAGAAATATCTCAGCAGAAATATCTCAGAATGCTCCTTCCTACAAAAGAGTCTCTTAGAGAATTTAGGAAATGGGCAGCCACCAGAACTGTGATTGTATTACTATGTGTTATAATATGTTTAATTATTTTCTCTTTGAAAACTTTTAAAAGGATTACTCCTTTCTATACAGATTGTACAGCCCAAGCTGTAATACCTTTGTGATAGAACTTTGAATAGTCCAAAAGGACATAAATCAGTCGTTTTCTCTTTGGTTTATCTAAATCTGCTATTATAGTTTGTTATTAATAGAAAAGTCCTTGCTTTTATTTCTGATTTCTTCCAGAAAACCTGTTAATGTGCCTGCTTTTATAGTCCCCCCCCCCCCCCCCAAATCTGAGTGTGTACAGTTTCATTTCCCTCCCATTTATTAGAGATAGATGTCTTAGCAACGTTACCATGTTTTCCGACTTGAACCTTCTCTTTTCCAAGTCAGATTCTGGTTAAATTTTGTATTACTCTTACACAGTTTGTATTACTCTTACACAGCCCATTCGGACTGTGGGCCCTGATGGATTCCAGATTAGAAGATGTTGGCTTGTGTCACAGAGTTTTAGGCCCAAGTGTGGAGTTTGGGATTATACACTTTTTAAGGGATGATTTGTGCTTTTTCTTGTGCATAGGGAAGTAGTATCTTGTTTCTTTTATTTAAAAAGATCTACATAAAACCTGCCTGCATGGTATGTGTCTGAGACGACCTGCAGCCTGGGCCCAGGCAAATGTCTGTGGTGTTCAGTTGTACAGAACTGAAAACCGTATCCATAGAAATGTGGCCCACACCTCACAATCTAGCTGCCAAGTGCATGGTCACAGACTCTGTAAGATACCTTTACAGAGTGTGACATCATCCTTGTCATATAAAACCAAAAGAAAAAAATGCTAAACTTTCTGAAGTTTCACATGCCTATGAGAAGTGACAGTTACTTCAGACATCACAATTAAAAGTTGATCTGACCTGAACCCTGTGTAAATAAAAGCATTTTATGGTATTAGCTCTGTATCCACGATATACTGGCTTTATAGTGTGAATTTGTTTAATTATGTATTTAGGAAACAACAAAAGTTCTGTGCTGAGTAAAATCTTTTCAGTTTTATAAATAAGCCATTATTGGATTTAATATTTGTCATGAAGATTCTTGAGCATGAAATGTTATGGGTAGTGTAATCTATAGGTACCATACAAATGGGTTTTTTAGGCTAACTCAACCATTGATTTTTTTAGTGAGAGGAAATGAGGTAAAAATGACTTACATGCTTTTCATGTTTTCCCTACTGCATTTTTACCTCTGGTGCTTATTGTTCTCACTGTGTTTTAAGATTCAGATCAAGTGAAATATATGTTGACACTACTTTGAAAAGTATAATTTATTCTACTGGTGATATGGTAAGGTCTAAATTGGTGGTTCTCTCCTTCCCATCTTTAAGTTTCACCTAGAGTAGATTTAAAACCAAGCAAACCTTGTGAGGGCCCCACCCTAGGCCCCTCACCTAGTTTTAGGTGAGGCCCTCATCCAGAAGCTTTTGTGAGATTCTGATGGGCTTCTAGCCTTGCCTACCTATGAGGTGAAATCCTAGAGTCAAATGTTTTTGGTTATTAGTGGAAAAATAGATTCCTAACATTTTAATTCTAATAGTCTTTAAAGAATAAGTGTTCAGAAAAAAATGTTTAAACCTCTTTAGTTTCAAAAACTGAACAAGAACATATATTCTTTTTCGATGTTGATAATTGAGCTTAAATTTCTCTCTGTTCCCCCTCCCCCATTTTAATCACACCCTTTGCTTATTTAGGGATAAGTAAGTCAAAACCAAATTTCAGGTCCTTTGGAAATTTTTTCCAATGTTGTTCCAGTGCCAGGAACTTCAGGCTAGACACCCCTTACCTTTCCTGTTAGGAGCCCGGAGACTGTCCTCCTTGTTTGCTTTCCACTGCTATGCCTGGAGCTGCTTGTCAGGGTGTTCCTTGGCATTGTGCAGGTCAGAAGGTTGCCTCACTGCCTTATATAAAACCATTTTCTTCAGAAGATTTATAGCACCTTCGCACTTTTCTAAGACTCTTGCTGCTACTAACTAGACTTGGGTTTGGTTTTACATGGGCCTTGGTGCTCCTCTTAATCCTTTCCTCTCACAGCCTGTGTGGAGAGATGAAGGTGTGCAGGAGTGATAATCATAGGTCTCACTAGAATAAAAACTGGAAGTTACTATTTATTTACTTTGCAGACTAGTGCCCAAGCTCGGAGTCTTTTGGTACTTCACGTGAGGAAGTGGGAATTGGGCTAACATGACTGTGCGCATCTTTGAAAGAAGACAAGAGAAGGAAGGGAGTTTAAAGACAAGTTTCCTGTCATTTGTATGTGCTGCTTGTTTTCGGACATTGACAGTTGCAGGTGAGAGGAGGCTCTGGGGCTCTGGTCAACAGTAAGCCATGAATTGTTGTGTGGAACAGCTGTAAGAGAGGGGAATTCCTATGGAGGTGGCAGTTTTAGGTAGTTACCACTCATAAGGGAAAAAAATTCTTATCAGTTCCTTTTAAAATTTACATGCGTCTTTCTCCTCTGCTCAGAACACTTTAAAGACAACATTTCCTTCACAGTCAAAACCGGAGTCCTCAACAGCGGCCAGCATGGCCTCAAGATTGGCTTCCTCATTTTCTCCCTCACTTTTTCCTCCCACTCTTTTTTCAGTTGCTTGCTCAGCTCCAACGATGCTGCCTTCTTGCTCTTAGTCACATTCCACATCCAGTCCTGCCTTGGGGCCCTTCTGTCTCCCTTTCCTCTACTTTGGTTCTTGCCTACTGCTGCCCTCTTAGCCCGGCCCCACCCTCTACTCCAAAGGTGGAGGGCCCCAGCACTGCCTATTCTCCCTCCCCACTTGACTTGTTTCTGTGGTCTCTGTTACTTCCATTTGTGAAATGTACTAGTTCTCAGCTTTAGGATTGTTGAAGGAGTTAGATGAATGAAAAACATATTTGTACTTAGCGTAATGCCAGACACAAAATCAGTCTTCAAGTCAGATGTAACTGTCTCAGTAAGCCTTTTGGAGGGATCACAGAATGCCTTGTTTCTGTGGTACTAGGACTGTGGTGCCAAAGGGTGTTTAAAGATCTTTTCTTTCGAGGTGTTTTCTTCTCCTTTGGAAATTTGTCCTCAGGGGAATTTCTGAAATGTTGGCTGCCGTGGGAAAACTGGGAGGAAGAGGCAGGCCCAGGACCTTTGCTCTTGAGCTTTTCTCACACATGTTTTTAGTTGTATTTAACTTTCAGAATGTAGGAAATAGGTTAACTTCTAAAGTAGGGATTTTTCTTTGTGTGTGTGTGTATGTGTTTTGTGTTAGATAAAAGCAAAGGGAAGTATTTATTTGATAACTGGTTAGTTTCTTGGAACTTTAGAAGAGCTTTTTTTAAACCACTTAAAATAGCTAACTATCTTAATACAGAAATACAGAATTAAATATACTTCTATTTACTTCAGGTTATAGCCTAGGAAACCTTTAGGGAGTTGAAAACATCAAATCTGCTTGAGGTTTTTTTGTTTCTTTGTTTTCTGTTTTTTGTTTCTGATTTTTTTTTGTTTGTTTTCTGTTGAAGAAAGACTAGTTTGCAAAACAAAAAATAAGTAGTTAGCACAAACTTTTAACACAGTAAACTTGGAAACTTGTTAGTCACAATATACATTGATGGACAGACTCCGAACACAAATGTTGCATAAAGTCACTGTAGTGTTTTTAAGAACTGGTGAAAACTATTGACATGTAGGTGCTGTGCTTAGTTGTGCTCTTGTGCTTGCTCTGAGACGGCCTGGTGGGACTTGTTAGTGACACATCTCCGTTTCTGGGGAAACTGTCCCTCCACATCAGGAAATTGCCTGTGTGGTCCTGGAGTTGTCATGACTCCCAGAGCAGCTGCTTGGGAAATGCTTTCACAGTCACATTAACATACATAGTAGTGTGGTTTTCTTCTTTCAAGGGCTGTGGCTTCTCTCAGTTGGATCCTCACATATTGACACAGCCTTTGGTGGAGAAAGATGGAGAGCAGACGTAGAACAGGGCATCACAGAGCTAAGCCAAGCTAATTAGCAGAGATATACTGTAGAACCAGAACTTCCTTACAACTGTGATTCCAAATACATGTCTTTGCTGTTTTTAAATGTCTTCTTCCATAACCCATTCTCCATAATTTGCTACCATTTGCTACCTAACCCACTTTGTCTTTGGAAAACATTGTTTTATCTTACCTGGTTTTTACTGACCTAGCGTTATGGTGATATCTTTAAAATTGTATCCAGTATAGTATAGAACAGTGCCTAATTTAATATTATAATTCACTTATTTTAAACCTTGGAACCTAAGGCAAATATCATAAGACCTCAGTGTTTGAAGCATTGTCTGGTGAGTAGGAGAACATGACTTTGTGAAATGAGATCCTCTTTGTAGATACATCTTAAATTCTGCCTAGAATGCAGCCAGGCACAGAGTAGGTGTACTAGATAAAGGTAACAGAGGGGTTGTGGATGGCATTTAAAAACAGGATGATGAGGTGCAGGGGACACATGCCCTGACGGCCTTTTGCCTTTGGAATTGGATGGGGTGACGGCCAGACCTTGCTCAGTTCAGATGGCTCTCTTGTCCCCCTTGCTCAATAGTAAGGTCTCTGAGAGAGAGAGCTGTGTGTTTATATCTTATCTGTGTCCCATCCCTATCACCTGGTAAATACCACAAGTTCTTAATGTTTGTTTAAATGAGTAAACATTACAGAGACAAACTAAAGAAATGAAAATTTACATTCCTTTAAACTTGTTTACAAAGTATAATTGTGGCCACTTCCCATGGTCCTTCCTGATGTCCTTGCTCAGGTTGGAACTTTTTCCCTGCTTTCTGTACATATATTAATGCATGTACATGCATTATACATATATATGTACATTTATTAATGTATATATATTAATGAGTCTGATGGAAACCATGGTTTCTCTCTTCATGGAGAGGCAGAGTTGCAGTTTCAGGCATGTTATGGATCACTATGAAGCCTTTTTTGGATCCGATCTTGCAGGCTTATTGGGCTGAGTAAAAAAAAAAAAAAAGAGGGCTCACAACTTTGACAGGAAGGATGAGCATAGGCAGTTTTGAAATAAGCTTTGGAGCATAAATTATAGGTAAGGAATAGTGTCCTTATTTTTGTGTTTTGTCTACTTGACTCTGACTTGTTGTTTTATACATTTAGATCTCTCATTTTCCTTACCGTGTTTTAAATTCCCTAGTTATGAGTTGGGAAGATTGTATTGGAAAATTGGAGGTAAGCTTATAGACATGGCTTCTTCCAAAAGGAAGATCAAGTTGTGGGGGATATGGTGTGCTTTTTTGTTTTTTAAAATCAAAGAGTCAGTTTGTAGGTGTTTAGTGTGTTTGATATCCGGTTTTTTGCGGGGGGGGGTTGTAAACCCATTTTATGTTGTTAACTATATGTATCAACTGTTCACTGATATTAGAAGGTCCTTGTTACAGTTTAAAGAGGCTTAACATAGATTAGGGGCTCCAGTAGATGGCAGGGAAGCCCCTCAGATGGTGTGATCTCCATGTTCCAAGGTGTGATTTTCAGTTTTGTGCTCAGTGGTAATTAGTTCCTAGAAGACTGAAACTGGCTTAACAAATTCTTAGGAGACTAATATATACAAATACCAATTAATTGACATAGGAGACTTTAAATGTCAGTCCACTGCAAGCTTATATTCTTGATTCAGATTAGTGATTTTTCCTAAATTTACCTATTTTTTTCAGGTTCTAAAACGTTGGCATACATAAGATTTTCTTTTAGGGATAGTATAAATTGATTAGATTAAACCATTCTGAGGAACATTTGTGATCCATTGATATTCCTGAGGTCACATGATTCTTGTTTGGATTTCTGCCTCAGATCTTAGAAGGGGCCCTTCCCAATTCTGGAATTTCAGTTCATTTATTTCTTTTCCTTCCAAGGCCTTGAAAACATGGTTTCTGCAAGTTACTGTTGTGTTTCTAGTTGTGGTAGCAGGATCTTCACTTTGCTTACCACATTATATTCTACCTAGAAGCAGAGAATTCCCAGTGGTTTTAGTTTAATTCTAATTTTGTTCTCAGTCATCAGTTTGTGAGCACGATATGTTCCTGTCTGTCCCAAACAAGGACAGCCATTATTGTCAAGTTATCAGTAAAAAGCTTGATAAAAATTTTTTGGATTTACTCTCCAGCTTCAGTATCAAAATGAATTCCTTAGTCAGCAGAGACAAGAATAGTTAGAGTAGCTGTGTTCTCTTTCTGACTTCTGACTCTTCTAGCTGCTGCCATGAAAAGGAGATTGCTTTTCATGTGTAAGGTTGCTTTCTAAGGCTTCATTCTTGTGTTACTTCATGTAAGAAATGAACTTCAGAATCCCCTTACCAGTTAGAGAACTATTTATTGGTCACTTCTCTTTAGATGAGTTCTTGAGTTGTCCTATAGCAGAGCACCATGAAAGCAAGCAAAGAAAACCTCCTGGGATGCTGAAATGGACTGTCTGAATAAGCCCATGTAAAAGTTCATGTATTTTGTTCATAGTTTTCATTCAGGGCCTTACTCGGATCCTTACTTAGTTAATTTTACATATAAAATTCTAGCAGTTTCAGTCGATTTGTATTTTCAACCTTCGGGCCATAGGTGGTAACATTAGGGACTTTTTAGAGGCTGGCACACTGAGAGCAAAGATGAGGAAGAATCATGAAATCATAATCGGGAACTTAAAAACATGATACTCCTAAACAACCAATGGATCAAAGAAGAAAAAAGGAAGTCAAAGTTTCTCAAGACAAATGAAAAGAAATTAAAGACATCAAAATTGAGAAGGAAGAAGTAGAATTGTCTCTAGTTACTGTCAGGACTAATCAAATTCAGTAAAATTGCAGGATACAAAATTAACCGATCAGTGGCATTTCTATACATTAACCGATTTTCTGAAAGCAAATAAATTGATCCCATTTATAATAGCATCAAAAATAATAAAATACTTAGGAATAAATTTAAATGAGGAGGTGAAAGATCTCTACTTTGAAAACTATAAGACATTGATGAAAGAAATAAAAGATACAAATAAATGGAAAGTAGCTTGTGTTGGATTGGAAGAATTAATATTGTTAAAATGTCAGTATTACCAAAAGCCATCTATAGATTTAATGCCACTCCTATTAAGATTCTGGTGGCATTTTTTTTTTTTTTTTTTACAGAAATAGAAAAAAACATTCCTAAAATTTATATGGAATCATAGTAGACCCAAGATGTAGCCAAAGACATCCCAGGAAAGAAGAACAAAGCAGGAGGCATACTTCCTGATTTCAGACTATGCTGTTAAGCTGTAGTCATGAAGACAGTATGGTATGGGCATAAAAACAGACGAATGGACTAGTGGAACAGAATCAAGAGCCCAGAAATAAACTCAAGTATATATAGCCAACTAATATTTGACAAGGGAACCTGGAATACTCATTCAATAAACTCTTTTAAATAAATTGAAAAATATTGGATATTCACATGTAGAAGAATAGAACTTTACCCGTCTTACATCACTCACAGAAATTAACTTGAAATGAATGAAAGACTTAAGTATAAGACTTGAAGCCATGAAACTCCTGGAAGAAAACAGAAAAACTCCTTAACATGGGTCTTGGTAATGATTTCTTTGAATATGACACCTAAAGTATAAGCAATAAAATAAAAAACAAGTCGGATTACATCAGACAAAAAAGCTTCCGCACAGGAAAAGAAATCACTAAAAAAGTGAAAAGACAACCTGTGGAATGGGAAGAAATATTTGCAAATCGTGTATCTGGTAAGCGATCAGTATGCAAAACATATAAAGAATTCCTACAACTCAACAGTGGCAAAATCAAATAATCTAGTTAAAAATAGGTAAAGAACCTAAATAGACATTTTTCCAAAGAAAATGTACATGAAAAGATACTCAGCAATGATGCTCGGTGTCACTAGTCTTTTGAGAAATGCAAATTAACATCACAATGATACATTCCCTTAATGTCTGTTAGAAAGGCCATCATCAAAAAGACATTTGTTATCACAAATGCTGGTGTGGATGCTGAGAAAAGTGGAACACTTGTGCACTGTTGGATGGAATGTAAATTGGTATAACTAGTATGGAAAACAATATGGATATTCCTCAGAAAACTAAAGCAGAACTACTGTATGATTCAACAGTTCCACCTCTAGAAGAAATATATCCAAAGGAGACGAAAATATTAACTTAAAAAGATAGCTACACTCCCATGTTCAGAACAGAATTATTTACAATAGCCGAGACATTGAAACAACTGTTAGGGTCCCTCAGTGGATAAATGGATGAAGAAGTTGTGAGATAGATAGATAGATACGTATGTGTGTGTGTGTATATATATATATGTATATACATATATATATATACATACGTACATACACACAGGCAGTAGATATTATTCAGCCATAAAAATTAGGAAATCCTACCATTTGTGACAATAATGAACCATGAAGATATGCTAAGTGAAATAAGACACAGATACTGTATGATCTCACTCATATGTAGAATCTAAAACCAAACCAAAACAAACACCATACTTAGAAAAAGAGATCAGATTTGTGGTTACCAGAGGCAAGGGAAAGAGGCAAGGGAAAGGCAAAGTACCAGAAAGTACAAAATCCCAATTACAAGATAAATAAGTACTGGGGATGTAATGAACAGCATGATGACAATAGTTAACATTGTTGTATGATATATAGGAGACTTAAGAGAATAGGTCCTAAGAATTCTTATCACAAGGAGTTACTAATTTTTCTTTTTATTGTATCTGTGAGATAGTGGCTGTTAACTAAATCTGTTGTAATCATTTCACAACACACATAAACCAAACCATCATTCTGTGTACCTTAAAGTTAAAACATACGTATGTCAGTGCTCAATGAAACTGGGAGGAGAAAAAAACCAAACATGATAGACCCCTTTGTTCGCTACATGGAGTCAGGCCTTTAGCATTGCTTATGGGTTCTTGGATATAGGGCGAGGTATATACTTGTTAGTGAAGCAGCACTAACAGGGGTATCCTAAATGAAAGAGAAGATGGAGCCATCTTTTATAAGCCAGACATCTGCCAATGAAGGAACAGAGAAAAATTATGTGCCAAGGACATAAAGGGCAGTAGTGTCATCTCTCCTGGACATTCTCCCTTCATTGCCAACCTCTAAGGTCTCATTATGATCATAGCACAGTGCCTAGCACAGTGCCTGGCAAATGGTACCACACATTTTTTTGAATATTCATGTCACTGTCTGCTTTGTAGCCATTTAGTATAAGAACCAATGTCCCCAAGGACACCACTGTAGCTTAGCAGGTTCTTTAGCTGGTAATTTTAAGTGATGTAGAAAAACCGGCTCTAAATAGTTCTAACTTCCTCAATTATCAGAAGGCATCAGAGGAGAAATTATTTAATAAATTATAGTGGAAATAAGGAAGAAGGAATGTAGATCCCTATCTGTATTCTGTGTCAAAATAAATTCTAGGTAAGTTAAGGATTTGTATATAAAGAATTAAGCCACCTGCCCCAAAAGTAATGTTCATATGATCTTGGCCTTTCCAAATAGGTATCATAAGGAAGAGTAATAGATTTGATTATAGCTTTTGGGTATGGCACACATCTGTTTTTTTTAGGAATCATTATGGAAACCAAGGCAATGATTTGTATTATAGATGATTACTATTCTTACTGTAGAAAGAGCTCTTAAAATTAATGAGGAACTCTTCTGAAGACAAATGGAAAGAATTCATTAGAAATTTTATATAAATAACCAATAAAGATGGAAAAGTTTAATTTTTAAGTAATTGGAGTATTCAAGACTTAGTATAAAACTACAGTAATGAAGACTGTATGATATTAACAAAAAGGCATACATATAGATCAGTGGAATAGAGTCCATAAATAAATCCACACATACATGGTCAATTGATTTTCAGCAGAAATGCTGAAGCAGTTCAATAGAGAAAGTAGTTTTTCCAAAATGTTGCTGGAGCAATTAGATATCTATATGCAAAAAAGTGAACCTTGATCCATTCCTTATGCCACTTAAAAAAACTCAATGTGCATCAGAGACTTTAATGTGAATCATAAATTGTAAACTAGAAGAAAACATAGAAGATCTTTGCATCTTTGACTTAGGCAAAACTATTTTAGATAAAACATCAAAAGCATGATCTAGAAAAGAAAAATTTGATAAATTGGATTTTATAAAAATCAACTTCTGCTTCTGAAAGATATTGTTAAGCTACCACCAATAGGGAGAAAATACTTGGAAATCACACATCTGATGGAGAATATATAAAGATTCTGAAAGCTTAGAAGATATTTGCAAATGATAAATCCACAACAGGTTAAAATCTAAAATATATTAACATATACAACTCAATAGCAAAAACACAAATAGTCCAATTAAAAAATGGGGCCGAATTTTTCCCAAGGATACATACAGATGCCAGTAGACACATGAAAGATATTCAGCATGCTAATCATCAGGGAAATGCACATCAAAACCACAGTAGCAAATCGCCTCATACCAGTCAGAAAAGACAAGAAGTAACAAGTGTTGGCAAGGATGCAGAGAAAAGGGAACTCCTATGCACTGTTGATGGGAAAATAATTTGGTGCAACAACTGTGGAAAACAGTATGGTGGTTCCTCAAAAAGTTAAAAACAGAAATACCATTAATTCCACTACTGGATATTTACACAAAGAAAACAAAAATAATTTGAAAAGATTTATGCACCTTTATGTTTATTGCAGCATTATTTACAGTAGCAAGATATGGAAGCAACATAAGTGTCCATTGATGGATGAGTGGGTAAAGGAAATGTAATGCGTGTGCATGTGTGCACACACACACACACACACACACATACACACACACAGGAGTATTACTCAGCCATAAAAAGGATGAAATCTGCCATTGGCAACAACATGGATGGACCAAGAGGACATTATGCTTAGAGAAATAAGTCAGAAAGTCAAATGCCATGTGGTTTCACTTACATGTGGAATCTAAAAAACAAAAGGTACAAAAGAAATCAGACTCTTAAGTACAGAGAACAAATGGGTGGTTGCCAGAGGGGTGGTGGGAAGGGGGAGGGGTGAAATAGATAAAGGGGATTGAGAGGTAGAAATTTAAGTAAGTCATGGAAATGGAAAGTACAAGTAATATTATAATAACGTTGTATGGTCACTACACTTACCATGGTTGAGCACTGAGTAATGTGTAGAGTTGTCAAATCTCTATGTTGTACACTTGAAACTAATACAACATTGTATGTCAACTATACTTCAGTAATTCTTTTTAAAAGCTTACTTAGCTATTTTCAGGAAATAATGTAAGTACAGTCAATATGACTTTTATTTTTTAATTTTATTTTTTTAAAGATTTATTTGACAGAGATAGAGAGGGAACATAAGCAGGGGGAGTGGGAGAGGGAGAAGCAGGCTTCTCACTGAGCAGAGAGCCCAATGCAGGGCTCAGTTCCAGGACCCTGGGACCATGACCCGAGCCAAAGGCAGATGCTTAACGACTAAGCCACCGAGGGGCCCAATATTACTGTTTTAAAATAAAGCCTTTTTCTGTATTGCGAGAGATTGTACATAAAAAAGAACTGTCAAAATTCAATAAATTAAAAGGCAACCTGATGTTAAAATGAGCAAAAGATGTGAACAAATACCTCACCAAGGAAGACATAATGTGGCAAATAAGCACATGTAGATGCTCTACATCATTAGTCATTAGGGAAAATGCAAATTAAAGCTACATCTGTTGGAATGGTTAAAAATTTTTAACAGCCAGTACCAAGAGTTGCCAGGAATGTAAATGGAGCAACTGGAATCCTCATACTTTGCTGATGAGACTATAAAATCCTAGAGCCACCTTTGGAAAGTCATTAGGCAGTTACTTATAAAGACTTAATATATAGCTCAGCAAGCCTGTTCCTAGGTATTTACCCAAGAGAAATGAACATTTAAGCTTGCACAAGCGTCAGTACACAGATGGTTTTAGTGATTTTATTCATAATTGCCCCAAACAGAAATAATCTTTGGAACATCTGTGCAGTGGAATACCACTCAAACAATAAAAAAGTGATGACCTATTGATACGTACAGCAACGTGGATGAATCTGAAATGCATTAGTTAAAAAAGCCAGACTACGTACTGTATGATTCCATTTACAGGCAAGACCTAGAGGGACAGAGATAGACTTGTGGTTGCCCGGAGCTGGCCAGGAGGAACCGTGGAATACGAAGTACAGGGAACTGTTGGGGTGATAGAGCTGCTCTCTATCTTGATTGTGGTGGTGGTTGCGTAACTGCGTTTGTTAGAACTCCCAGATGGTGACTTCCAGTGCATGTAAATTAAACCTTGAAGAAATGAGGGAATAATAATCAGGAAGTACAAATAAGAGCAAACCAATCATATCTTTACCTGTCTGATAGGCTAATTAATATTAAAGAATGTCTGTAGTGTTGAGGAGTGGGAGGGTTTGCTAATAGAATTTTACTGTCACTGAACATGTGTTACTTTGATAATCTGAAGGAGTAAATGTTAACTTAAAAACTGGGAAATGTGTGGTTATATTTGAGAGAACTTTCTAGCTAACGTTTTATATGAAGGAATAGTCCTAATCCTATGTAGAACCAACCAGGCTGTATGTTTATTATAATTCTAAGAAGATGTAACATGTCTTACTAACTTTTTTCAATGTAGGAAAATAAGTTGTGTACACTTTTCAACCACGTGCCTGTCAGGTGTTATGCATGGAGAACAAACCAGAATCAGACATTTCAAGAATCAACATTTTGAATCTTGAATCTTGTTACGGCAAATACACTATTTTAAAGTTTTTTTTTTTTCTTTATCCTCAAGAAAGTTAAAGTCTTTTTGACAAGCTTAAACATTTTGGGCAATCTAGGATAATGTGTTCTGTTAAAGGACAAATTTCATTTGACTTTGTATCCCCCACATTCATTGAATAATGTGTGCCTTTTGAAAGAGAACGCATGGGAGTGGGCATATGCAGGTGATTTTTATTAACTGATATTTTAATGGCTTGTATATTTGTCTTACATTAGCATACCTCAACCTTCTGCAAAAAGCTCAACGTTTTTAGAATACATTTAAGAGAACATTAAAATATTACCTATTAAACTAAAGCATCAAGCAGACTTCACATTTATAAAATGCTAATCATACAGTCCTTTAGTCTGCATGGTTTATATTGTTTGACTAGACAAATAGAACTGGACATTTTTAGATTTGATAATAAATCTGAACATTCCTACTTTCTAGATCAAAGTTAGACTTGTGAAATTTGCATTTGTCATAATCTTGTGGGAAGTTGACATGTGAAATCACTTCTGAAAACCCCATCTATAGTCGCTGTGTATCCACAGCAGCAGCTCCCTTCCTTGAAGAGCATTCATGTGGAAATGTATAGCAGGTGCTCCTGTACATGTTGCCAGGCTGATGGCCCTGTCTCCACATTTTAAAAGTATTTCTAAAATATGAATATTTTAGACTTTTTGGCTAGTGTTATAAAACTGGACAAAAGCCAGAGATTTTCCCCCTGTAAGCTTGGTGTAAAAGGAAGTATTTGGTTTTCACAAGGTATTAGATGTAAATTTGGATGTAATTTAAAAGATGTAATTTTGTAAAACTGAATTTGTAATGGGTTCTTGCCTCACCTAGGTGTTTAGAAATGCCTTGAGAGGTACTATTTTGGTTAGGTGGAGATTTGGAGACAGACTTTGGGAATGTCCCTGAGGTGGGTTGCACTCTGGGGGCTCTGGCTTTGGTGTCCCCTTCCCCTGGTAAAACCTCAGGTGAGTCCTGAAGCACAGAAATGGAACTAGAGGGTGAAATGGCCAGCAGCACGGACCTGGCCCCTTCCTTGGCTTGACAAGACCTCGCATTTTGATATTTGAGGGGTTTTGTTTTTTAAGTCCTTGAAGGAAATTAGTTGTGCTAAAAATTCAAACTAAAATTATTCCTACTGTAAGTGTTTATGTTGTAGAGAGATTGGTCTGTGAATTCATTAAGGGAACTTCGCAGAGAACCAAGTGTCCCCAGGCCACAGGTTGAGAATCACTGTCTCAGTGAGAGTAGGCTTTTTGTTTTTATTTCCTTTACATTCCTCTAAAGACGTTTCTGCTTGTCCCACTGAAGTGCATATACTTCATAATGTTTTGTTAAGCACAGCTAATTTTTAATTACTTTTTTTACAAGCAATAAATGAAGTTCCTGTAAGGTAATTCAGATAGTACAGAAGTAGATTGAATAAGAAGTATTAAATTCCTTTTGCTTTTCCCTGCCCGTCTCCCTCCTGTACTTAGAGGTAAGGATTTTCTAAATTCTTGTAGTCTCTGTACTGATACATGTAGCTCTTTGCCCCAGACACCCTCTCAGAAATTGCCAGATGAGTGGTGGTGTCCACCTTTTGTGAAAGAGAAGACTCAGGCACAGAAGACAGGTAGAACTTGGCCAAGAATACGTAACTAATTAAATGGCTGAGGTAGGATTTGAGCCCAGGGCCTTCTTATGCATTAGCCCAGGCATGTTCTTTTCATCAGGCCATACTGAGGGAAATCACATGATTTTAGCCTGGCCTGTCTTTTTTTGCTCTTCTTCTCTAAAGTTCATTAAAATCAGACTTGTAAAGTGATTTATGGAAGAATGCTGAGTTGAAAGGGTGTCTTCTGCTTGTCTGGTTTGGATTTATGAACGTGTACAGTCCCACAGTGTGTGATTGATAATCTTTGGACTTCTAGAACTTTTCCCTGTTTTCTTTTGATTTGAAAAAACAAGTTTGCACAAGGCATTAAACCCCTAACTAAAACAAACGGTAGCTTGTCTTCACTGGTGCCCCCTTCCCCCATTGCAGGTACTTAGTCTTCTTTTTCTCTTAGTTTTTATTTGAAGGTCATTAATAATTAAGGACTGCCCCCTGCTGCAGCTGCCTTTTTGGGGGCCCTAACCCAACAGTGTTAACAAAAGTACTGCGTTCTCTTTAGCTGTAGGTTCATTCTGACATCCAGCAAACTTCTGAGGGTACAGGGGATGTATTCTGCTCTCAGGGAACTCTGAGTAATAGAGGAAAACATCTCTAATGACAGCTCACTGTGGTGATGCCCTGGTCACCAGGTTGGGAGGGCAGTTTGGGGAGCTTTCACGGGGAGCTGAGGGTCACCGGTTAGGAGCATTGGGGGATTCTGGGCATGTACTGGAATTGGCAGGATCTTCCTGACCTGAATGAGAGGTGCAGTCTGGGGTGCCTTCTGAATTTTGATTGGAGAGGTGGAGGTACTGCAGACCACACTAGAACCCAGGTGAGAGAACTAGGTTTTTTTTAAAAGGTGATAAGCTTTGTTTGGACAGCATTGATTTTTTTAAGTCCTCAGGGGGCATTTAGATGGATTCAGGTGTGGGAAAGTTTTTTGAAGTAGGTATGAGTGATGGCATTCATTCTGACTTTCTACTTAAGAAATGATTACTTGTTAAATAGTAAAACTTTGCTTCTAACTAAAGTGTTAGTAAAACTAGGGATAATATAGATACCATAAAACAGGAACTTGTCCAAATGCTTCATTCCTCCTCTGCCCCGCCCTTCCCCTGTTAGTTCAGAAGACCACTTGTAGAATGGTCTCTAGTCTGGTCCCTCAGAACCAACCATTGATCTTGTTGCGAGTAAGAATCTTTTATAACCAGAGCTCTACGTGATGTTGAATGCACACGAGTAGTTCTTGGTGTGTAGGGAGCAATTCACATCAGTTGATCTTAGGGTTTCTGAATATCCGTACAAGGAACAAAGGTCCTGAGACCTACATGCTTGTGTAACAGTACTTGCTATTCTAAGAAAGCATTGCCTTTTGCATTAGTTTTGGGTCATCTGTCAGTTACTGGTAACCACAGTTGGAACTGAAAAGTGATTGCATAAATCCTGCTGGTTTTAAGTGGTGTCATAAAAGGTCCCTGCTTCATCTGTAGTGATTTTAAAACATTCTGTTGCTTCTGTTAGATTGATAGTTATAATGAGAAAATGAGAAATGATAGTTACACTGAGAAAAGAAAGCCAGAAGAAAAAAAATAGAAGTTTCCATCTGAAACTTTTCTTCTGGTCTTCCCATTTTTATTACTTTCTAATCAATGCTCGCTCTTTTGCTCTCTAGATAATTCATTTCAGAAATGATTTTTTTAGAAAACTTTTCAGCAGTCATGACATCCTCTACCACACACACCCCCCACCCCACCATCTGGCAGTAGCTTTTCCTCAGATTAATCACTAGCATGTTCTTTTATTCTGCTTTGTTTTCATTTTGATCTTTTGTTAGCCTGCCTAACATGACCTTTGTAGTAGAAACTCCACTTCCAACCCTAGAAATGGCATATATTGTATTATGACAAGTTGACCCGCTGAGTGTTGTTAGCAGGTGAAAGAGACGTCAGTGCTCAGTTTGGTGCTCTTCTCTCCAGCTAGCTTGAGAGCTGCCAGTAAGGGGGACCAGTAACTCCCATTCTTTGTACTAACAAAGACCTCATTATCTTTCCACCCCTTCCTACAGTTCCATGAGTTGGAAGTGGTTTTTTAACCAAAGGAACTGTATTTATGAAGTGATACTTTCTTTTTCCCTTTTTATTAATGGAGACTCTATAGCTGGGTCTGAAATAAAAACATATGCTTCAGATGGTACCAACATTAAATTTGATTTTTCAGATGGTTGATGTTTCTTAACCTGTGTACCTTGAATATGAATAGACAATTCCATTAACATCTTTTTGAAATAAATATAATGTGAAGTCCCTATTCCATTATCTTTCTCTCACCTTCTCCCTGTCCATCCACTGTCCCCAGTTATGGACTTGGTGGATCCCAAGCTGATCCTATGATCTATACCTTGGGAATACATAGTTTTGTAAGCAAGTTTAAAAAAAAAATGGAAAAAGATATTTTAAAATATTCACAAACATGATTTTTTAAGACAAGTAGCAGCTCCCTCCCCCACTTGAGGGGAATGTAATAGATAATCCTTCTTGATGCTGTTGTTAGTCCTGTAATACCAGATGTCTTGTCCTGGGGACCCAAGATCTTAAATTGTCCCCTTTTGTAGCTGCATTACTAAGAGGCCATTCTTGTTCTCTCCCCCCATCTGCACTAGTTTTTCTTGTCTGTGTTGGCTTTGTGCCTTCTTGAGCTTATCTGCTGGCGGTCTCTCACAGTGAATTGAGAGCCCTGTAAGGGCAAGGGTGTCCCCCATTCATCTCTGTGTCCTCTGTGCTCAGGAACAATGCCCGCTCGGCACAGATGAACGAGGGCAGGACAGTGCTGCCTCCTCAGAATGCTTTCTGTATTCTGGGCTCTGTCCCGAATACTCAACATGGATTTGATTTTCATCTCTTTCATGCCCACCACAGCATTAAGAGGAATTGCATTACTGCTCTATTCCCATTTAACGATGGAGAACACATTTAAATACTTGGTTAAAGTCCTACCACTCTGTGTTTGTTTCGTGATTGTTTTTCTCTCTTTCCTTTGGTCCTTAGGATGGAAAAGTGAAATCATTCAAAGACAAGAACAAGAAGAGAAATAAAATCTAAATGGAAGTAAATGGAATAAGTAACCCCTTGAATAATCACGTTGTCTCTGTGAGAGGGTCATTTGCTCTTTCTGAAACTTGGCTCCCTTGGTCACAGTGCTGCTCTTTTACATGCTTCATGTCATGTCACTTCGCTTCGTAAACTACCAGGCACAGAATTGTGTTTCTAAATTTCACACATTTTAAGCACTTCTTCATTCAGAAATTATTTGATCCCTGACTGGAAACAGTAGAAACAGTATATATATTTAGTTGTTTTTTTCTCCCTTTGAATCACGCACCATTTCCTAGCAAGTGGTGTGTGAGTCTGCTTGGCCAGATGATCCTGAAGAGAACATTTCCAGATAATTGGACTTCCTTATTGCTGTTGAGGTTGATATTTAACAGGAAAAGAAAGTTTCCTTTAGCCAAATAAGAATTTGTGGGTAATTATTAGTTGGATGTTTATACTATTTGCTAACCTTTTAAAACCTCAGCTTTGTATAATTGTACTGTCAGATATCAACTCCAATTTAGCATGGAGAAAAAGTAAAAAACTAAATAACTGAACTGGTTTATCCACAGTTAAAAGTATGAGATGGTAGAAGAAATAATGTAACCAAATTCATTTTATAAAAATTGTTTTATAGGATTTATATAGAAAGATAAGAATTTATTATATCTCAAATACATGTGTATTAATGTTTGGGCTTGGTTATAGTGATAGCCTTAGACATTAGTCAGTATTTGAACAATAAAAGAGAGTGTTTTGTTCTAACTACCCTGATTTTTATGTTTATGTGTTTTTATTGCAAACCACTTACAAAATCCCTTCTTTTCTTTGAGGAGGAGATAGACAAAACTAAACAAAATAGTGTAAATCAACCAAAAATAAAGCCATGATGTGTTTCCATTCTTATCTAATAAACATTGGTGAAAAGATGGGTTTACTTGATAGTGAATTTCAGGAATATAACTGCTTTGTAAAATAAGGGACACATGTATTAAAGGGAGAATAATTATAATTGCCACTTGTTCACAGTAGTGGCTTGAGAGTTGGGGCAGGTAACCAAAAATAGGTTCAGGTTGTTCAGAGAGGGTTTAAGTTACAACTATGTAGATTTCCCTTGAAACTCTTAATAAGTTAGAGCTAGTATTGGGGTTATAAATTCTCACTGGATATTTAAAGAACAGGTGCAGCTAGCCACCATTACTCATGTTGTTTGACTTTGTATGGGGATGGCCCTCTGCATTCTAAGATCAAGATAAAGAAATGTGGGTTAGTGAGTTGAGTGGAGTCCTGAGCCAACTTGCTGTCCTGGGGCTGTAGGTCACATAATTTATGCATCCAACAAGCAATGCCAGGCACACCACCTCTTAGGGACACTGAAGAGCCACGGGTTTGGACTGAATGATCTTTAGGTCCCTTTTCTTCTTAGATATGTAATGTTTTAATTTTAGTAGATTTTTCTATCTGCTTAACCAATTTTCATTAAAGCATCCTTAGTAAAATTTGTTGTATGTATAAAAAATCACAGTATGTTTAACTTTTGGGGTTTTGCTTTTATTGCCCTCTTTATTTAGTTTGGACCAAGGAGAAGGTATTTTATTAACAAGTTATAATTCTGCTGAAAATAACATGGATCCTACATTATCTTGGAAGTGTAAGCTAAATGAAAACAGCAGTTGAGTATTAACAGATGTGACAGAGTCCATGTGGCTTACATTCTCTTCTAAGCCTTTTGTGGTAGAAAGCTTCTTGAATTCATCTCTTGTTATATTAATGTTTATGTAATCATGTCTGTACTTCAAGTTTCTGGAATGAATAAATGATTTGTGATACCCTTCCTAAATGATGGATTCATCCTTTTTTCACTTGAAAAGCCATCATTTTTCCAACTGATTGGTGAGATTTTATCTAATGGCAAGAAGTAGGGGGCTATTGGCACTTGTAGGAGTTAGGCTAATGCTACAGTTGGTAGAGTCCTCGGATGTCAACTAGTCCAGTCTTATAATCACTACAGGAATGTCTTATGCAGAGTATTAGACAGGTGGTTGCCCAGACTTTGCCGAAATACTTAGAGTTATGGGAAGCCTACTGTCTTTCCCAGTGCTTTATTAAGTAGCTTCTTTTGTTTTTAAGCCAAAGTGTGCCTCCTGGTTACTTACACCTTCAGACCTAATTTTGTCCTCTGAAATAATGTATAACTTATCTTTTTCTTCATTGACAGCACAGAAATATTTCTCTCTCTGAATTTTAATTTTCTTAACTAAAAAGTGACTGTGATTTACATCATCTGGTTATCTCACCAGGATTGAGGTAAAGAACAACTGAGATAATTGTGACGTTAGGCAAAATCCTTTTCATGTTTCAGAGTATTAAAATACTAGGTTTAGATTTTCTCTGGTAAATAACGTCATGAGAAAGACAGCAGTCTCTTATTCAGTGGCATGAGAACCTTGATAGGTACTTTCTACTCCATGTTCTTGCCATTAATGAATTAATTTATCTCTTTGTTGAACATTTATTGACTATTCACTATGCGGCTGAGGTGAATATAAAAACAGTGAACAAGACAGATACCTTCCCCTGCCTTATTGGGACTTAAGTTTTCTTCCCTAGATGTTTTCCTTTGAGATATAAATGCTTTTCACTATTCAAATAAAATAATATTGTTAGTCTACTTTTGCTCTTCTTAGTGCTTTTGGTTTTCTAACTCATCCAATATTTAACAGTATGTCTTTGCTTTGTAGATATATGGAGTCTGGGAGTGATCCTTTTCATGTTGGTGTGTGGGCAACCACCTTTTCAAGAGGCCAATGACAGTGAAACATTGACAATGATCATGGATTGCAAATATACAGTACCATCCCATGTGTCCAAAGAGTGTAAAGAGTAAGTAAAAGTAGAAAAAGAATCTCAAAACCAAAAGTCTAATTTATTTTTTTTATAATGTATGTATGTATGTATGTAGAGTGCAAGCATGGGGAGGGGTGGGGAATAGGGTGGGGATGGAGAGACAGAGAGATAGAGAATCAGTTGCAAGCAGACCCTGTGCTGAGTAAGGAGTCCTACTCCGGGCTCAATCTCATGTCCCCGAGATCATGACTTGAGTTGAAATTAAGAGTTGGATGCTTAACCAACTAAGCCACCCAGGCACCCTCAGAAGTTTTGTTTTATTCCATTAACATGTCCAAAAAAAATTGAAGTGACTTCAATATAAACATCTGAGTTCATTTTAATTTTTGAACTTGATATTTTATTTTTGTTAAGTATATTTTGGGGCGTTAACCCCAGAATGTGATTTGAAATTTAATACTAGAGTACAAAATGTGTAAGTCTATGTCTTAAATATGCTTGTTTTCAAGAAACCCATTACATGCCTCTTCAGCTTCCAGGACTGGTGGTTACTCACTTGAAGATAGTTCCATGGGAACTACCTTTCTGTTTTTGCATAAGCAAAAAAAGAAGACCACCTAGAATTATTTTAAATTCCAGAGAAAAATTAGGGCATTTCTTTTCCTGAAATAGACCACCAATACACCGTTTTAGGTTTTACATAATGTGTCCCTTAATTTTATCCATATACCGCTCTCCCCTGTTGGTTTATGTGATTATGGGAAACCAGCAACCAAAAGTCAACTTGATGATTTGGAATTTAAAGAACTTTATAGTTCTGTAATATGTATAGTGAGAAATATAATGGAATAAAAGAACTGTTAGAAGCTCAAGTATTTCATGGACGTTATGGGTGATATATGTGTGTGTGTGTGTATGTACATATATATATATATACACTTTATTTTAATGGGTGATATTTTTAAGCGAGTTCAGCTGAGATTATAGCTACTACTTTAAGGATTTTGTTGCAGTAACAAAGTCTTGAATTTTTCCCATCAGCTGGTAAGAAGGAAATCTGATGGTTTGAGAAATCTTTTCTCCAAGTGGACCTACATCTTAGTCCCAGTGTGGTGGATGGTTATCTTACCTATTCAAACTCTCTGGATTCAGATATAGGCTTCTCTATCTACTGATGATGTGAGAATGGTAGAACCGGTTACCTAGAGTCAGAAATAGAACAGTTGTAATGTCTTAGGAGCCTTCTCTATTTCTCCCCTGTAGAGGGATTATTCTTAGTAATTGTAGAACCATTCAGTTTTCTGCTTTTCCTGTGTCAGTTTTGCTGACTTCTGTTTTTTAAGGAGCTTGGCCATTTTATCTAAATTTTCAAATTTATTGGCCTGAAGTATTTATATTCTCTCGTATATTTGTAAAGTATATAGATCAATGGGATGTTGACCTTTATCATTCCAGTATTGAATTTCTGCCTTCTCTTATTTTAGTCTTGATTAGTCTTGCCTGAGATTTGTTAATTTTATTAGTCTTTTTCAAGGAACTGCCTTTTATCTTTATTCATTTCCTTGTATTTTTTTGTTTTACATTGTAAATTTTCTCTTACCTGTATTATTTCCTTCTACCTACTTCATGGGCTGAGTCTCTTCTTTTTTCTTTTTTTCTTATGTTGGAGACTTGGCTCACAAACTTTCCTTTTCTAATGTCATAGTTAAGGCTATCAGATTTGCCTTCTTGTACCATTTCTGCGGTACCTCAACTAGTTTTGATTTATAGCCCTGTTATTATTCAGTTCTGAGTATTTTCTAGCTTCACATGCTGTATTTGACCGCTAAGATTTTTAGAAGGGTGTTTTACAATTTCCAAATATATAAAATTTTTCTAATTACTTTTTTGTTATTCATTTCTTTTTTTTTTTTAAAGATTTTATTTATTTATTTGACAGAGAGAGATCACAAGTAGACGGAGAGGCAGGCAGAGAGAGAGAGAGAGGGAAGCAGGCTCCCTGCTGAGCAGAGAGCCCGATGCGGGACTCGATCCCAGGACCCTGAGATCATGATGTGAGCCGAAGGCAGCAGCTTAACCCACTGAGCCACCCAGGCGCCCCTTGTTATTCATTTCTAACTTAATTCCATTGTGGTCCAAGAATATAGTCTATATAGTACTAGTTTTTTGTTGCTGTTTTTCACATTGTTGAGGCTTGCTTAACACCTACCATGGAGTCAGTTTTTGTAAATGATCCTTTTGTTCTGGAAAGGAATGTATATTTTCCCATTTTTGGGGTCAGAGATATATAAATCCTTAAGATCAAGCTTGTTAATTATGCTGTTCTGAATTACTTACATCTTTTCTGAGTTTTTTGATTATTTGATTTATCAGTTACTAAGATTCTTCCACTATGATGGTAGATTTATTGTTTTTTTTTTCCTTGGAGGTCTGTCAGTTTTAGCTTTAAGTGTTTTGAGGCAATGGTATTAGGTACAAATTGTATCTTACTGGTGAATTGAACTTGTAATTCACTTGTTTATCTCTAATGATGCCTTTTGCCTTAAAGTCAATCTGTGTCTAGTTTTAGCTAGCCACACCAGTCTTCCTTTGGTTAGCATTTATGTGCTATCTAGTTTTCTGTTCATTTACTTTAAACCTTTCATTGTCTTGGTTTTAAGTAAGTCTTTTTTAATAGCTGGGAGCTGGGGTTTAATCCCTTCTAAGAATTTTTGTCTTTTCATCAGAGTTTATCTCATTCGTATTGTCTTCACTGAGAGATGTAGATATATTTATGCTCTTTTTATATGCTTCATATTTGTCCTACATCCCCCCCCCCTTTTTTTGGTCTATTCTTTCTTTAGGATTGATAGAGATTTTTCTTTTTCCCCTTACTTGGCTTTCTCCCTTCAACTAGCTTAGAAGGTATAGTCATTTGTTTTTAGTGAGTCTCCTGTTTTAACACACACATACATACTTACATGCTTAATTAATTATAATTTTTTTATAATTTCATTTATTTATTTGAGGGGGGATGAAAGTGCATGGGAGAGGGAGGGGCAAAGGGAGGAGCAGAGTTTCTGCTGAGCAGGGAGCCCCCTTTGTGAGGCTCAATCTCAGGACTCTGGGTTCATGACCTGAGCTGAAGGCAGACACTTAACTGATGGCAGATGCTTAACTGACTGAGCCATCAGGTGTCCCCTATATGCTTAATTTAATAAAATTGATAGTTAATCCTTATCTTTATGTCTTCCTGAACAACACAAAGTCCTTAGGACACTTTACCATTCAATATTTTCTATCTCCACAAATTAAACAGTTATTATTACTATTCTGTATAGTAAAAATATTGTTTAGAATTACCCAGATGCTTGATTAAAAACTTTGTATATCCTTCCACTTGAGATCACATTCTTCTGCTAATATTATACCTTTTAGAATTTCTTTAAGGAACGTTTATTGGTGATCGACTTCCTTAGTTTTTCATTGAAAATCTTTTTATGTTACATATGCCCTTGAAAGTTTCATTGAGTGTAGAATTCTAGGTGTGGACAGTTTTCTCTCAGGTTATTGAAGATGTTACCACATCTTCTGATATGTCTTGTTGCTTTTGGGATATCATCTATTCGTGTTGTTATTGTTCTTGCTCAGGTGTTTGTCTGTTCTCAGGCTGCTCTAAGAGCTTCTACTCATTCTGCTTAGGATGTGTTAGGCTTCCTGGGTCAGGATTTGTGTTCGTCCATGAATTTGGAAAATCTTTAGCTATGATAATTTCAAATATAGTTTCTTGCCCATTCCTTTATTCCCTTCTGGAACTCTGATTAGATATATGTTAGGTATTTTCACTCTCTCCTTGTCTTTTCATCTCTTCATATTTTCTCTTAGTCCACTAGTGCAGGGTTATTTCCTTGGCTCTGTCTTCCAATTCATTAATTCTCTTTATATCTAATTTAAAAAATTTGTCTATCGCTTTTTTTTTTCAGTCTTTTTTGTATTTCACGCTTCTCCATGTCTTAAACATATTCAACATAGTTATCTTCTGTGTCTGAAAATTTCAGTATTTGAGGACTTTGCATTCTGATTTTGCCATCATGTATTACTAGTTTTTGTTAGTACTTATTTCCTTGGTATTTTTTGACTATGAGGTCATATTCCTTATAATATTATGTGGGAAGTTCTTTTAAGTTATGTTCCTAGGGAAAGGTTTTACATTTCCTTCTCTACTCTGGTTACTTAGGAGCACTCCAGCTTTAAAACCACCTGAAATTAACTTCTTCCTGACATGTACCACACAGATATCATTGATATGGACCACAAATGTGTGTGAGGACCAGCATGTGGCTAGAAATTCTTAGAAGAGATTTCCCTGCCCTACCTCCACAGCCACTGGTGAGGCAGGCAGTTTTCCTTCTTGATATCGTAACAGATTGGTTTCTCATTTCTCATTCCCCCTGCCACTGAAGCTGGGACCCTAGTTCTTTATGAGGGCTCTAGTTGTACTCCCTGCCTACACATTATATTCTATTTTTTGCACTCAGTATAGCTTTCAAAACCAAAGCAGAAGCCTTCGGGTCAAAGGTTAGCTTTGTCATTTGCCTCCTAAAATTCCTGCTTTTATTCCGTTTTTTTTCCTGTTGAGTCTCCTTCCTTCCATATATATATATATATATATATATATATATATATATATATATTTATTTATTGGGCCACACAATGCATTTAAACAAAATATATTTTTATTTTTTATTTTATTTTTTTTTTTAAAGATTTTATTTATTTATTTGACAGAGAGAGATCACAAGTAGGCAGAGAGGCAGGCAGAGAGAGAGAGAGAGAGGGAAGCAGGCTCCCTGCCGAGCAGAGAGCCCGATGTGGGACTCGATCCCAGGACCCTGAGATCATGACCTGAGCCGAAGGCAGCGGCTTAACCCACTGAGCCACCCAGGCGCCCAAAACAAAATATATTTTTAAAAGCCTGTGGCATTTTGATTGTTTTCATCAGGATCATTTATTCTTTCTGAAGCAGAAGTTGGCTCATGTACTGTATTTTGTATATCATCATTGATCATTATATCTGGTTCTGGCATGCCACTAAGCCACAGTTAATTCAGCAACAGATGTTGATATCTAGAGCTAATTCAAGATGATAGGAAGCTGTTTGGCTTACCAGTATATCTGGCAGTTCTGATTTTCTTTTTTTTTTTTTAAGATTTTATTTATTTGACAGACAGAGATCACAAGTAGACAGAGAGGCAGGCAGAGAGAGAGAGGGAGGAAGCAGGCTCCCTGCTGAGCAGAGAGCCCGATGCGGGGCTCAATCCCAGGACCCTGAGATCATGACCTGAGCCGAAGGCAGAGGCTTTAACCCACTGAGCCACCCAGGTGCCCCTGGCAGTTGTGATTTTCTATTTATGAATCTGATGGCACTAAATTTTCTTTATTACCATCTGCCACACTACCACCACCACTAGTGAGCCTAATGAGATTTGATGGCATAAATGTAGGAAAGAATTCTGATTAATAAAATAATCCACCATTACTAAGCCCTGCCAACAGTTTGCTCTAACAGTGGACTTACCTTCCTTTCCAGCCTGATCACACGGATGCTACAGAGAGATCCCAAGAGAAGGGCCTCCTTAGAAGAGATTGAAAATCATCCTTGGCTTCAGGGAGTGGACCCTTCACCAGCAACAAAGTATAACATTCCCCTCGTGTCGTACAAAAACCTCTCAGAGGAGGAACACAACAGCATCATTCAGCGCATGGTGCTCGGGGACATAGCAGACCGCGACGCCATTGTGGAGTATGTCAGCACTCACCAGCACGGGGCCATGGGTTTAGGATTCTTGGAATGGTCTCTCCTCTTAGCTTGTCAGGGCCTGTGGATGCTGTAATGAGTAGCATTCCCAATTGGCAGAAGTCATGTCATTTATTTCTAGAGTTCCTGGCCCAGTGTCTGTCTCATAGGTTTTATTGTTGTGTTGTTTTTATTTTTATGCTAGTGAATAAGTACACCATTGCTGGGTGGTGTCATCAAATGCTGTGGCCTCTCTCCCTTCCTGTTGGGCTGGATTGGAGTAGCTTCTTTTGTATCCCAGTACATGTCTTTTCGATAGCATCATCTTCATTGTTGTGTCTCCCTCTGCTCCCCACAGTGAGTGGGGAGAATGGGGCAGACCACAGTTCTCTAATTCAGAGGTTGACACATGCGACTGGTCACACATTGTTGTAAGGGAAGTTTTAGTGGACTGCAGTCATGCCAGATGCCTTGGGTATTGTCTTTGGCCACATTGTGCTACAGTATCAGACAGAGTAGTTGTGAGAGAGACCACAGACCCACAAAGCCTATAAAATGTTTACTTTCTGGCCCTTCAGAACCCTTGCTGGAGCAACCTGCAACCCACAAGATACAAAATTGTTAATTAAGTCATTTAAAACCAAAGCCAGTTTTTAATAATCTGAGAAGTTTGGAATCAAGGATAATATAAAGATGCAGTTGCTTTGTTTTAGTAATGATTTATTTCTATAAGAGGTCCTGTCTAGAAAATCATGAAATATTTCCACAAATGAAAAGTCAAAGTGTTCTTTAACCTGTTGAATGAAACCATCAGGTATGATGAAAAGAGGAGTTACTCAGGGCAGAGTGGTGGGGAGGCAAAAAAAAAAAACAAACAAAAAATTCAGATTCAAAATTTTGGTTTAAGTACAAATTTCAGCAGATTTCCAGCTGCATTATGAGTTGTCATACTTAATGACCTAAATGAACAGAGAGAGCAGGACACTTGGCTGTGCCTGCCAAGGACACTTGTTTTAAGAATGTGTAGAAAGTGGTTTTTCATTTTGAGTGCATAGAAGGCTTATTTGTATCTCTCTGAATTGGCTAAATGTTCTTAGCTTAAATGAATACGTGCAGCGGTGTCATTTAGAACTATTTGATTCATGTCAATTCAATGATCTATCTGCAGGGAGGGTCAGTCTCATTGGTTCAGGTGACTCCATTTGCATGTGCACTAGTGGGCAGGTGCACGGTGAAGCAGGGGCTGGGAGGCCGGAGCTCAGGGCCCCCAGCTGGCCTCAGCTCTTGCTCGTGGCTTGCATCTGAGCTCCTCCTCCTGAGCACGATGCTTCAACTCAAAGCCACATGTTTTTGGTCCTGTCAGAAGAAGCCAGTGCCCTTAGCTGGTACTCAGCTTAGGGCACCACTCGAAGTCATTCTGAGCCCTGAGTTTCATCAGGGCTCTTAACTTTTAGAGTTAAGTCTGCCCTGCCTCATTAGCTGTGACGCCCCCCTGTTAATTTTGTGAAAAGGGATCCCTGTATTGCTTCTTTCCTAAGTGTTCATTTTGTATTTTCACTCACGATGACGGTGTCTGGGCCCTTATAGACCCTTTGTAGCGCTCTTGTGCAGTCCTCAGGCCAGGCCAGCTGCGGGAGGATAGGTGGCCATGTGCCCCATGGGCGGAATGTCCTGAGCTGGCCTGCAGGGTGCCTGTTCAGACTAGGGACTTGGAGCACTCTTTTGAAGTGGATGAACGAATATGCTGATTTTATTCAAAGAAGAGGCTAATGATATGGTCTCAGTTACATTAGTAATTCATTAAATGTAAAGGGTATAAAAATAAAAACTTACCCTTATTTTTCTGATTGATGCTACTATTTCAGTGCACATTCATACAGCTCATTTTGTACTTCTGATGGAATCAAGTAAGCCAACTTAATGAAAATGAACACTTTGACACAGATTAAAGTTTTGTATAATGCATACATTCTTGGAAAGCTTCATCACCTTTTTTATGCATTGAAAACTGACATCCAGCTCAGCTGCTCTCGCATTTTGGATTTTTCTTACTGAACATTTTTATGTAGTTGTTTTTTAGAATTTCAAGAGTGATCTAAATAACTACTAGGTTTTTCTTCTTGTTTGTGGTTTTTTTTTTTTTTTAATAATTTTAAAGATTCCAGATCATTGGATTTTATTTGCTTGTACTTTAGTGGGGGGAAATGAGTTCTACTTATAAAAAAGCAAACCTGCTGATGTGGCTTACATTTATTCTCCCTTATTTTCCTTAGGGCCCTGGAAACCAACAGGTATAATCATATCACAGCCACTTACTTCTTACTTGCTGAAAGGATCCTGAGGGAGAAGCAAGAGAAAGAAATACAAACCAGATCTGCAAGTCCTAGCAATATCAAGGCCCAGTTTAGGTGAGAAAAAAACCTTCACTGATTTTAGTAAGTTAACATTTTGAAATAGAGAACCCCTTTAAAAAATATGCTTCCTAATAACTCTTTGGGGCCTGAGAGTATAAACAGTGGTGACGGCCTCATTGGAGAGGCCACGCATGGGCTCTTCCTGTGTGGGGAGTCTTGTTCCTTTGTCACCAAGGACACCTTCCTTCCTGGGCTCAGGGGAGTGGGGCTGTGGCTGCTGGCCTGGCCAGGAAAACATATTTGGAAAAGCAGCCTCAAGCAGAGTGTCAACTATTTTCATTAAACTCTTCCAGATCTTATATGTATTAATGTGTTATTTTCTTCAAGTTTTCATTCCAGAAACAGGACCAAATTTTCCCTATGTTACTTGAAATAATTTTTAAGAACATTTAGGGCATTTCTGTGCCATGATATTATCTCGGGATTTCAGTGACTTGACAGATCAGCTAGTTGATTTTTTGGCTTCTTGACCTTGAGAGATCACTTCACCTCTTTTTGACTCAGCTTCCTGGTCTGTGAAATGGGAGTATAATACATCCACCTCCTTAGCTGGACTCTAGGTGTTCGCTGTCACTGTTATGACCGTTTCACCACCACTGGTGTCTTCGGCCAAGTCATAAATATGCTCTATCCCATTTTTTCCTCCTTCTCCCTTCCTCCCGCTCCCTCTTTCCCACCTTGCTTTTTCTTCTGCCATATTAGCTTTCCATTTAAAATCAAAGGATGAAAGGATTACATTTTTACATCACCACTATGAAAGTTCTGTAGAATTTATCTCCCTCTTCAGATAAAGTAATCCATGGAAGTGTAGTGATTCAAAAACAAAAGGATGTTCCCAATTCTGAACATTCTCTATGTGTACATCCATATACAAATATCTGTGTGTGAATATATAATAATAATTATTTAAAATAGGCAGAAAGCCATTGGATTTAAATTACTTGCAGTCAGCTTACCATGTATAGGTTGTTACTTGGGATGTAGGAACAGAGAAGAGAAAAAAAAAGAACATTGCTGGGTGGCCAAAGAATAAAGATTTAGAAGTCTAGAACTGGAAAGTTGACTTAGTAACTTCGTTTAGATCGTAGATGGAGGCTTCTGTAATGAAACCTAGGCAGGCTGTCTGCTGTCTGTGTGGAAGAGGACTGCATCCCAAGGAGCCAGGGATTCAGGCTTGAGACCAACCAGGATGGTGACTTCAAGTGGTAAGGTCATCCTAGTCTTGACCTGAGCCCCCCGATGGGGAAGAGCACAGTCACCACACATCAGGCCACCAAGTCTGGAGTCAGTCCAGCCTTAGAGAACGGAATATTTGGATTTGAGCCGTTTTTGGTAGAATAGATCAGAACTCAATCTAAAGTTGATCACATATGTAAATGATTTAAGTTGGTTGTCCTTATTATAAAAGCTACAAAGTCCATGGAGGTTATAAAGAAATATCAGAGCCTTCCCTCAAGTTTTCCTTTTATCCTCCTGGGGATACCAGAGTGGAGTGGGCCTCGCCTCCTCCCCAGCCCAGGGCAGGTGGCGCATCTGCTTCCTTGCCTTCTTTTTACTGTCACTGTGACTTTATTGTCAAAACCCTGGACCTGAATTAGTTCTGTCAGTGGACATGCCTTTAGGTCAGAGTGACCTGGGGCTCAGGACCCTGGACTGAATCAGGAGACAGATGTGGAAGCAATTGCAGCTCTTCGGGGTGGGGTAGGCAGGGTGAGCCAGGGAGCCACAGCTGCAGAGAGAGCGCCTCCTTTGGGTCCTGCCAGGGTGGACCCGAAGCATGGCATGGCCTGCGTGTTAGCAGAGGACCCCAGCACTGGAGGGCTTGGTGCCAGCATCCTCTCTGGCCCCAGGGAGTGAGGAGAATCCCTGAGGCTAGACCAGAGGCCAGGCTGGGCAGTAGCCATTCAGAAGCTTCCAAGGTTGCCCCTGGGGATGGGGTGGAGGGGCAGGGTGGTAGCCTTGGGACCCAGCCTGCATGATCTTGGGGGAGGAACATGGTGCCAACTTGTGGAGAGCTGAGGGGATGAAGTGATAAAGTGCATTCACCCCTCTCTGGCTCTCCCCGCAGTGCTGGCTCGGAGAAGCGCTCAGGCCCTGTGAATTATTCTGTCCCCGTGACTCCTCTGTAATTCTTGTTTAGCCATCTCTCCTCTCTTTTGTCAAGCTAAGCCATAATTTGCTTCCAGTGTTGTGGCAGTGAAGATCACATACTTCATTCGGCACAACATGGAGCTCAGATGTGTGCTTGGTTAGTGTGAGCAGTTGAATGACTCAACTTACTCCTGTAAATCAGAGCCTTTGGTTCAGAAGTGGCCCGTGGAGGAGCCAGCCTAGTGGCCGTACCCACCCATCCTGTTTTCGCTTTCTTTTCAGGTGGGGTAGGAGGTGGGGAGAGAAGAGACTCCACCTTGTGTGGGCCCCCTCAGCCTGGACGGCGCTGGCTGCCACTCTGGCGGGTCAGACACAGTTGGCACCTGGGCCGCCACCAGTGCAGGGCCCCGAGGTTGTTTGCGGGCGTGAGGGGCGGGGCTGCTCTTCCACGAACTGGGAGTGCCGTTCTCCAGAGCCACAGGCATCACCAAGGCTTCGTGCATTTGTGATGATGGGGGCAGATGACTTGTCTAGAGACACTTAATGACCTCAGAGACATTATCCAACACTCAGCTTTTAAGAACTTTGTCCACTGCATGGACAAAGAGGAGGAGGCTCTGTGTTGGGGGAAAGATGTCTGTTATAAATTCCTGTGAGTTTTTCAGAGCTATAGATTTAATTGTGTTTTACTTGTAGGGTAACATAATTGGTGTGAAATGAAAGTGTTGTAGTGTGGAAGTGGCTGTTTTAAAGATCTCTGGCATCTACTATTCCCCTGGACAGAGAGGACAGTAAAGTATTCCAAAACAGGCTAGAGACCTCATTTTCAAAAATATTTTTCTTTGGCTGCCAAGCAATGTTCTTATTACTTGAGTGACACTAGACTGGGGAGTAAAATCAAAGTTTAAATAATTGTGGATTTGTTACTTACTACACTTGGGTGGACATTTAAAAATACATGGATTCATATTTAGCATCATGTTTTTTTAATTGATGAAGAAGAGTTGTATGTGTGCCCATGCACATTGACTTTTCTTTGCCGTATTCCTATGTTTAATCCACTGAACTATTTCTATTTATTTTTATAAACAAAACTTTTACACCATCCCGTCATATCTGGAAGACTGGGAATTTCAGGTGAATTATATATATATATATATATTTAGGTGAATTTTATTAGCAAACCATATGCCTTCAAAGGTTGTGACCTAAGACCCAGAGGAACAAAAATGTGTGGTGTTTTGGTTTTGCTTTGGTGATCTCCCTTGTGCTTTTTAAAATTGTTTTTCTTGTGTAAGACTTATATGGAAGATGGAGTATAGCTCTTGGCCCTCTTGTCCTGGCAGCTCTGATGAAGTTCTTATCTGCCTGGTTAGCCACAGACTGAGCCATGTTTCAGAAGCACATGTGCCCTGCTGGTGTCCTTGCTGGTGTCCTTGCTGATCTTTATAGGATGTTGAATGGGTTTGCGAAGCTACTATTTCTTTTCTTTTTTTCTTTTCTCTTTTATATATTTCTTTTCTTAGTCTGTGGATTTTGCCCCAGTCAGTGTTATGTGATGTAGTTTGAGTAAAGTCTGCATATTATTACATGGCTTTCTTCTTCCAATCTGTTTACACAGACAGTCATGGCCCACCAAAATTGATGTACCCCAGGACCTTGAGGATGATCTCACGGCCACTCCTCTGTCCCATGCGACTGTCCCTCAGTCTCCTGCTCGGGCTGCCGACAATGTCCTCAATGGCCACAGGAGCAAAGGCCTGTGTGACTCATCTAAAAAGGACGACCTCCCTGAGTTGGCTGGACCGGCACTCTCCACGGTGTCCTCGGCGAGCTTGAAAACCACGGCCAGCGGGCGCAAGTGCCTGTTCCGCGTGGAGGAGGACGAAGAGGAAGATGAGGAGGACAAGAAGCCTATGTCCCTCTCGACACAAGTGGTTCTGCGCCGGAAGCCCTCAGTGACCAACCGGTTGACGTCAAGGAAGAGCGCTCCCGTCCTCAACCAGATCTTTGAGGAAGGGGAGTCAGATGATGAGTTCGACATGGATGAGAACCTGCCCCCCAAGCTGAGCCGACTCAAGATGAACATCGCCTCCCCAGGCACGGTGCACAAGCGCTACCACCGCAGGAAAAGCCAGGGCCGTGGCTCCAGCTGTAGCAGCTCAGAGACCAGCGACGATGACTCCGAGAGCCGGCGGCGGCTGGACAAAGACAGCGGCTTCACCTACTCCTGGCACCGGCGGGATAGCAGCGAGGGGCCCCCTGGCAGCGAGGGCGATGGCGGGGGCCAGGGCAAGCCGAGCGCCGGCAGCAGCGGTGCGGACAAGGCCAGCCCGAGCGAGAACAACGCAGGCGGGGGCAGCCCTGCAGGTGGCTCGGGCGGCAAGCCCACCAGCACATCGGGCAGCACGCGCCGCTGCGCCGGCCCCGGGCCCGGCGAGCTGGTGCAGAGCCTCAAACTCATGAGCCTCTGCCTCGGCTCCCAGCTGCACGGCGGCGCCAAGTACATTCTCGACCCGCAGGGCGGCTTGTCCTTCTCCAGCGTCAAGGTCCAGGAGAAGTCCACGTGGAAGATGTGCATCAGCTCCACGGGGAACGCGGGCCAGGCCTCAGGCGTGGGCAGCATAAAGTTCTTCTCTGACCACGTGGCAGACAGCAGCACTGAGTTAGAACGGATAAAGAGCAAGAACCTGAAAAATAATGTGCTACAGCTACCTCTGTGTGAAAAGACCATCTCTGTGAACATCCAGCGGAACCCTAAGGACGGGCTGCTGTGCGCCTCCAGCCAGGCCAGCTGCTGCCATGTCATCTGACTGCAGCCTGCTCTGGCCACTGGGCACTCTTCCTGCTCGAAGTGGTGAAGACTGGCTCGCTTCACTCTTCTCTTTTTGGTTTTACTCTTTAAAGTGGGCGTTAGGAGCAGTTATTTATTACCTTTTCATTTCTTCGCCTGACGATGTGACAATGCATGGTCTTTGTGCATGCTGCTAGACACTTCTTTTCCAGCCGAGAAGTCTGTTGTGTAATTTTTACATTTATAATTTTAATGTGGAGGATCAGGATTAAATTAAAATGTATATTTGGAACCTAATATAAATGGAGCACTTAGAAATTTGGTGTTCTGCACTTAATCTAGAGAAAAAAATGCTTTTGTTTCCTTGTGAAAAATCTAAATTCCTGTCCTGACCTTCTGTGCTAACGGGGACTCCGTGCTCGGAGGCACACTCTGTGGTGTCTGAGACAGAACCAAAGCAATAACGTGGTGATGCCGACAGGCCTGGAGCCTGTGAGCGCATGCGCGCCCCACCTTCCGAGGCCTGTGCGGAGCAGAGTACAGTGGGGGTCTGCACTGAGAACCTTAAAACCATGATTTCAACACACCCACACCTGTTTGTCTTAAGCTATAGTGCGAAAACAAGTTTGGGCTCTTAAAATGTAACTGAAAAAGATTTTCTTGTTTTGTACGAGGTGATATGAAGTACTTCGATTTATAAGGCGGCTTCCCCGTAGTGATAAATTACAAGCAGACAATCCTATTTTGTAATGTGATGAAGTGAACTGATGGTGTCTTAACTCTACTTATAGAGTGTATAGTCTGTCTAACAGAACAAACAGATGCTCGGTGTAAATTCCTTCCTAGAGGGCTCACCCTAGGCTTTCCTTTAAAACCATGTAGATAGAAGAAACTGTAGGGCCTAATACGGGAGCAAAGGTGCACACAGAGGTTGGCAAAGTCTAAACCCTATAAATTAAAAAAAAAAAAAAAAAAAAAAACTACTGGGATTTGATTTTTAGGAGTTTGGTAATTAGGCTGTCTCTCTTGTTTTTTCCATTCTACTATGTCCTTTAGCTTAGTAAGCTATGAAAACTGGCTGGTCAAAAACACATATAAAAGACCAAAATTCACACATACAGCAAACAAAAATGCACAAAGCCTGCTTTGTTTTTTGTTGTTGTTGTCGTTTTGGTTTTCGCTTTTTTTTTTTTTTTTCTGGGAGTGTTTTTCACTTTGCCTTCCTGCCAAAACAATAATCAAAGAACTCTTGCTTTAAACTGTTCCTGTACAAAGACTACTTTGACCAGATAATCATCTTTCATGGCATTTTATCTTGTAAGACGCAGTATATTGCAGATTGCTAATTTTGGAAGGGGCCAGATGCTTCTTTTTCAGGCTGTGCCCTGGGGGTCTTCAAAGCAACCCTTATCCACATTGGTGATAGGATGTGGCTGGGCGGAGTTGGGGGAGGGGGACCTTCCCACACTCAGCAGCTTTCCTTCGTGGCTCTGAAGTGACAGTCACTTTGTCTGTAGAGTGGGCAGAGCACCAAAGGACTGCATTTCATTGGTCACGGTTTCTCCAAGTACACACTGACTCTGCTACTTAGGATTCATAGATTTTACTCTGAACTCTGAATTTCACAATATACTTACTAAACTAAGATGATACCTAAAATACTTATTTTGCTTTCTAGACCTAGGCTAGATATGTTTTAAGCTACAGCTCTAGTTCATTGTGATATTTATAATTGAAAGCTACCAGAAAAGATGTGTGGGTGAAGCCATAGAACATATTTGCTTGAAATTCTTGAGCAGGGATCTTATAAAGGGCCAGAAATAAGATGTGTGGTTCACATAGATAGTGAGCGTAACATCTGTATTAAACGTAGGAGAGAAGTTTATAAAGGGCATTGGCAATAAACTCTTTGTTGCAGCTGTTTTCCAAGTAATGTAAATACTTCTTCCTGTGATTATGTATAGCCTTGGAATGGCACCTTTTAACTAACCCGTATGTGTTTGGTTTTCAATGGTTTTTTATATTCAGATGTATATATGGTGCTCACTTTAGGATCAGCAGTGTTGACCGTTTATGCTGCATAGCTGTATTATAGCCTTATTAGTTGTGTGTGGTTGGTTGACCCTCTGGGTATACAGATGTTAGTCTGAGTGGCGTCTTACTCATTTGTTCATAAGTGAATGATTGTGCATGTGTTGTATGTCATAGTATGTCGTCACATAAAAGGGAGGGAGCAAATAACCATTACATTAAGATAATATTGGACCAAACTATTTACTAGCTCTAAACAGTTTCTTGTACCCCTTAACCTGTCTTCAGAAATTGCATAGAGTTATAGTAGTGTGTAAATTAAATATTGTGGAAAAACAATTAGTCTTGTATTTTTCTGTATGTGTGTGTACATATATTATATATATACACATATATATATATACATATATATATATAAAATTATGTACTTCTGGCAATTCTGTCTGTATTTAAAGATGTGACAATCTTGACACCGATTTTAAGAATAGCTGTGAGACTGAATCAAAGTAAAGATATCCCTACCAAGTAAGAATTGATGTGTGTTAAGAGGGTACAGAATTATCAGCTGATTTGGTCAGTCGCTTCCACTGCTGGTTGATTTTCCTCATTGTGTAAACATTGACAGGTATGTGACAAATGGGAAAAAAAAAATCCAAATAATAAAGTGGCATATTGGTGTTCAGCAATATAAACCGCGTCCCATGTTTCTGTTTCTTCTGAATGTAGCCTTGTACAGACCCAGCCTGGGTGACTCACAACTTTGCATGTGCCATGCACCTGCGCTGCCAGGTGTGACTGGAAAGATATCATTGTGACTGTCCCTGCCTTGAACTCGACCACAAGTCTCAGGTGGCCCCAAGCCCCATTAATTGTACTTTATTTCCCCAACTCATTGCTTCCCTCACTTGGCTTGTCACCATGCTCCCAGATAATGGAATAAACTGAAGCCATTAGAACTGCCACAGTCTCCCTCTTCACCCTCCCACCTTCATCTGAGTCCTCATGCCCTGCCCTTGCTCCTCGTTGTGTGATCCCAAATCAGTTCCCTTACTCACATCTTGAGGCTTTATGGGGATGAGTGAGGCAGCCACAAGGACTACTCGTTCTCTTCTTTCTTGCACCATCAATCTTCACTTCACTGCTAGTTCATTCCTAACAGCAAGTAAAACAAATGTGAATTTATTCCCCTACCTTAAAGAGATGTCTTTATTGTTCTCGCTCATCTTTGCTCTTTGAACCCTTCCAATCAGGCTCTTGCTGCTGTCACCCCACTATAACTGCTTTGCTCAAGGTCAGCAGTGACCTCCATGTGGTAAAAACCAGTAGTCAGTTTTTAAAACCAGCTTTGAGATGTAATCCACATAGCACACAATTCACCAGTTGTACTGTTCAATGCTTTTCACTGTATTCTCAGTTGTGTAACCATTACTGTAAAGCCAAAAAGAAATCTGTACCTGTTTGCACTTCCTCCCTTTCAGCTCCCCATCGCAACCTTAGCCCCTGGTGACCACTAACCCCAGTAGTCAGCTTCTCACCCATGGTAGCGTTTGATGAGTTGGTCACCCTTCTTCATAAACGTCCTATTGTTCTGGACCGCACTTCCACCTCGCTGTTCTTCATCCCACTGGCTCTTCTCCCAACCTCTGAACTTGGAGTAACCCAGGGTTCATATCTGGATCATTCTCTGCACTTTCTGTTGGTCATCCCATTCAGTCTAAAGTTTACATGCAGATAGAACCGAAAAATATATGTAGCCTACTTTCTAGGAACATCTGATTCCAAAAACCTATTTGACTTATCGATATGGATGTGTCTAATAAGCACCTAAGTTTTTACATGCTCAAAACTTAAACCTTCCCTTCAAATCCTTACCTTCTTAAAGCTTCCCTTCTCATCAGTAGTGGCTCTAAACCTTTTGCACAAGTCAAGAACCTGGGTATCCTTCCCTCTATGGTTCCAATATCCAAGCCATCAGCAAATCTTATGCACCATTCAAAAAAGGACCTGTTCTTACTGCGTTCCCTGCTAACACTCTAGTCCATGATGCCATCATCACAATTGGACGACTAAATGCCTCCTGGATGGTCTTGCTGCTTTTGCCCTTGCCTTTTTCTTATCTGTTCTCTGTACAGCAGGTTCAGTGATCCTTTTAAAAGCTAGAGCATGTCATGTTTCAATGAAAAGTGTTTTCCAAATATTTGAGGATTTTCCACATAAGTTTCTGTTACTTATTTCTAGTGCAGGTCTGATTTGTCCAGAAATCATGCTTTGTATAATTGAAATCTTTAAAACTTACCAAAGCTCTTCTTATGGCTCAGCTAATGGCCTTTTTGGTGAATGTTTTTGTGAGTGCTGCAAAAGTGCAGTTGTTGGCAAAGTGTTCTACACGTCAGTCCCAGTTGCTTATTAATGTCAGTCAAGTCTTCTGTATCCTCACTGATTTTCTGTCTCGTATCAGTTAGTGAGAGAGGAGTATTGAAATCTAGAATTGTGGGTTGGCCTATTTCTCCTTTTAGTTCTATCGGCTTTACTTCATGAAATTTGAAGGTTTGTTGTTAGACACATACACATTTAAGATTGTTAAGTCCTCCTGATGGACTGACCTTTTTCATCATATTCAAATGCTCCTCTTTATCACTGGTAAATGATTCTTTGTCATAAACTCTACTTTGTGTGATATAGCCACTCTAGCTTTCTTTGATTGATGGGAGTATTTCTTTTTCCATCCTAACTTTTAACCTATCTGTGTCTTTATATTTAAGGTAGAGTTGTTTTGTTTTTGGGTGTTTTGTTTCCTTTTTATGGACAGCATATAGTGGGTCTTGCTTTATTTTTCCTAACCTGCAAATCTTTGCCTTTTATTTGCAGTATTTTAGGTCAAATACATTTAGTGTAATTATCAACATGGCTGAATTTAAATCTACGATCTTTCTGGTTTTCTATTTGTCTCATGTTTCTTGTTTTCCCCTCTTTACTATGTTCTTTTTGTTTAACTGAGCACTTTTTATTGGCTTACTGGTTGTTCATCTTTAATTTTTTAGTGGTTGCTATAGGGATGGTTTTATATATATATTTATAGCACATTGTATTTATTTATGTAATATACATAATATATAGATATGTAATATATATATAAAACTGCAATCTACCTCATGTAGAATGTAAGAACCTTACAACTGTATTTCCACTTTCCTCTTTGTGCTATTGGAGTACATTTTATTTTTATATACGCATAAATATTTTTGTTTTAAATTGTTTTCTTTCTAAGAGATAAAACAGAAGGGGGAAAAGTCTCTTTTACCCACATCTTACCATCTCCAGCATTCTTCACTTCTCTGTGTAGATCCACATTTTGGTATTTTCCTTCTGTCTTTAGAATTTTAGATTTTCATACAGTGCAGGTCTGCTGGCAATATATTCTATCTGCTTTTATTTGTCTAAAAAAGTATTTTTACTTAATTCATGAAGGAAATTTGCATTGGGTATAGACTCCTAGGTTGATTTTTATTGCAATGCCGGACAACACATTTTACATTGTTGAGTGCTAGACTTTTCCATTCATGTAAAAAGTGTTGGTTTTCATTTTGGCATATAGTTACTTGGAAGCAGGGAGGTCCTTTGGAGTTCTGCTTCTCGAGTGTTTTAGGACAGATCCAGAGCTGTCGCTAGGGCTAATTTGACCCACACTGATACAATACGTCCTAAGCACTCCAATGAAATGACATGTCACTCCACTGGAGGACACATCAGACTTCAGGATGCACCTTGCCTTTCTGTCCCCCACATCTGCCCACGAGGCTCTGGGAAGGGATAGATGAGAAAGGGAAATGGGACTTGAGGCCTCCTTGAGCTAAGGGGACCCAAGCACCTTATTGACTGACAGCACATCATGTTTCTGAGGACCCCTGACTCCAGAACTGAGCACCTACTGGACTCCCCACTCCAAGCAGGGTGTGACACGGATTGAGAAGTTAGGAGGAGAAAAAAACTGAATCTTGGTCCTTGTGTGTTCATAATGCCCTTGAATCACACATGAGGATCCAAATTCATCCTAGGTAAAGATCAGCGATGACATGTGACAGGGCACTGCTGGGAGAGTCTAGAGAGTTCCAAGGAGGGTGAGTCCGGGGAGGGAGTCAGTGTCAACCGCCGGGGATGGAGAGCTGAAGATCTGGGCAGATGCAAATCACTGGGCCCTGTAGGTGCCAGGAGCCAGTGGTGGACTTTGCTAAGGAGAGTCCACTTTGCTTCTTGGCTCCTTCATCCTTTCACCAGGATGCTAATCTTTCCAGACTGGAGGACTGAAAGAACTGGGAGTTGGAGGGCACAGCTGGAAGGAGTGGACTGAGCAGAAGGCATGCATGAATGGCAAGCGAGACTGATTTAGTGCCCGTTGTGTGCGGCCCCAGGCTTGAAGGGTCCCCTCGATTTAATGCTCTGCTCCTGGTTTGTCATCTTGAAATTCTTAAAAACTTTCAAGCAAGGGTACCGCATTTTCATTTTGCACTAGGGCCCCTTGGGTTCTGCCCCTGGCAGAGAGATTCCTTGCAGATCTGTATCAACCTGGAGAAGGGGGGACTATGGCAAGAGCACAGACTGTGAGGAAGCAGGAAAGGCCAGAGACAGGAACCCAGGCCACCTCCAGTGTGGGGGTAAGAGAGAGCATCGAGGAAGCAGGGAGCAGAGACCACTGACTGTGAGATCAGCAGGTGAGCCTGAGAACTTCTTGCTGAGGCCGAGTGGTCTGTGGATCAGCTCTGAGCACCAGAGGCTCCCCTGAGCTTGTGGAGAATGAGATGGAAGCAGGTTCTTGGAGGACTCTCTGAGAAGAGTCTGGAGCGAGGCAGAAGTGGTAAAGTGAGCATGCGGGTGTTGCTTTGATCCATCCCCACTGAAGGACGGGCAGGCATTGCCCCTTCCTCACCATGCGGGCCCTGAGGCTCAGAGAGATAAGGGCCTGCCCAGGGATCTGGTCCCAGAACTTGCCCACCCGGATGGCGAGAGGTGAGATCCCCTCGACATTACCTATGACCTTCTAATACCAGCCAGCCAGGCAAAGCAGAATTAAGCCTTGACCTGTACGGTTCCACTTTCAACCACACTGGTGCTCGTACCAGACCTATGTATATGCATCTTGTTACCTTTCTAATGCCTGAAATTTCCAGATTCGGAGATACAGCTGGATTGTGGACCTGTAGGTGGGACCAGATTGGGCAGCTTATCACACACCCTGTGAGGCGAGATCATTTAGAGTCAAGGCTGAAAGCTGGTCTCAAGACATTTCCTCAGGAATTTCAGCCGGCTGCTGCTTCCCTGGGCTGGATGGCTAATCCCTGGGGCCTGCCACCTGGGGGGAAGTGTCTCTCGGTTCCCAAGATGCCTGGGGTCTGTTAGGAAACCGGACCTTTGGTGTGTTCGTGTAGAAAGCACAGTGATGACCTGGCCTGATGGACACGCAGGTTAGGGGGAAGCCTGCCTCATCGGTGGGTTGGTTCTAGTGGTTGATGCAAACCCCAACCTGCGTCCTCCCTTCATGAGTGGCCCAGAGGTGCGGTGCTGCAGAATGGCTTCCAGCGGCTCTGCAGGGCCCAGGGCCGGCGGGGGTCGGGGGTGGGGGTGGGCAATGAGGAACCACAACCCACCCCACCGCCCCACCTGCGGTCGTTCCTGCCACGCTCTGGGTCTCCCCGGCTGTACCGGGCTGCCTGCACCCGCGATGGACAAAGCCTGGGGGGCCCGTTTTCAGCCTTGCCTCAGCCTCTGCCAGAGGGGAGACATAATTGGTTTCCCTTTTTCGAGCCAGACAGCTGTGTAAAGGGAGGCATGTCCCTGTGTCTACACTGGAGCTGCCTTCTGGTTAATTATTCAGCACTCTGCCATGATTTCCCTGGTGCTGAACAGCCCTTTAAAGTGAGGATTCGGCCTCAAGGCTGGTTGTGCCTGCCTGGGCCTGTCGGAGTCTGGGGACAGCCGTGGGGTTCTGCTCCCCCGAGGGGCAGCAGACCTAGACTAAACCTGGCTCTGCCCCCTGCGTCCTCCTTCCTGGGCCTTGGAATGCTTGGGGTTAGGGAGAGAGGACAGCGAGGGGGGAATGGGCCATGTGCTCTGGCCACTTTGTGCCCTGTGTCCCCCTTCCCCAGTCTAGAGAGGAGGCCAGGATGCCTGCGGGCCCTGTGTCATCGGCGTGATCCATGCCACACACAGGGCATGAGGCCACCATCCCTCTTGGACTTGTTTACTCATCACTTGAAGCCCATATACCAGTCAGCAAGGAAATCAGCACCCCCTTCTTCCCCTGACCGGCCCAAATGTCCCAGGGGCCTGTAGCAGGCCAGGCACATGGGGGTCCCCACAGCTGGCACCCCGGGAGTTGGGAGGCCTCTGGACCACCTCCTATTCAGCCCCAGGGGCCACCTCCTATTCAGTTCCCCACCTGGCACCATGCAGACAAGGAACAGGGGAAGGAAGCTGGCTACTTCTGGGGAGAAACCGGAAAGGCCTTTGCCTCCGCCGTGGTTCTCAAACCTCAGTGTGAGTGGCGTTGACTGTGGGCATCTTCAGAGATGTGACTCTGGGGCCAACCTGTTCATATCCTCGTCCTCAGGCCCAGGGGGCAGGGCACCTGCTTGAACAACGTCCAGGGGCTGCGTTCGTAGGGTGGGTGGAGGGGACACAAACATCCTCTGAGCAACCTAAGCCAGTCCCACTGCCACAGGGCCCCAGTCCTTGCCTCGCTGCCCATCCGGGGTGGGCCTGGGTGGGGCCCCCTGGCTGGCTTGCCAGTGTCCCACCGCCTTCCCGGGTGCCCACTTCTGCATGGATGAGAAGACCATCAATGGGCCTTCAACGGGACCAGAAAAAGTGTCTTCCTTCCCCTGAAAAGGCTGTGGTCCCTCTTGTGACCTGGACGAATGGGTGATCCCAAGCTGAAGGATACAGCTGCCCTGGCTCAGGGGCCCCTTCTTTCCTCCAGGCTCCGGTGGCCTCCTGGAGGCGCTGGGGGCTCCAGGCTCATGCCCCCCACTCTTCAAGCCCCCCCTTGGGGGAGCGGGGGGTACAGGGAGCCAAGCCTGGCCTGCTTCTTCAGACTTGGCCTTGTTGCCTGCTGTTGGCCAAGGGTTGGGGCCAGGTACCGTCCTCACAGGGTCGTGGGATTCTTGGAGTAACTCAGCTGGAGGATCCCAGGCCTTCTTCCTTCTGTGACTAGTTTCCTGGGGGAGAAAGCGTAGGAGCTGCTGAGGAGAGTGCGGGAGGCGGCAGACAGCTCGGTGCCGGCTGTGGTAGGATCTTGGCAGTTGTGGGCCCACAAGCAGTGTGGAGAGTGGCCGCACTGCTAGGGGAACCCTGTGTGCCTCAGCTTCCTCATCTATAAAAGAGAACAATATAAGGAAACCGAGGCCCGCGTGGGGTGTCAGGGAGGGCAGTGGGCCCCTGGCTTCCAGCTTCATCATAGGGCTGGGTATCCCTGGGTATCCTGGCTTCTGGTTTCCTCCCCTAAGCCACCAATATAAAGAGTTGTCCTCAAGTCTGAGCGTCTGAGCTGCTACTGAGGAGTGGGGCAGTGCGGCCCTCAGGAGGGGCAGGAAGGTCCACACTGTCTGACCCCCTCTCCCCAAGGCAGCCAGGGGCTGGACTCGGCCAGCAGAAGCCCGGGCCTCATCAGAGGGACACTCCAGGGTCTCTGTGGCACCTGTGTGGCATGTGACAGCCCAGCTGTCTGCTGGGGTGTCCACAGATGTCCCACCGGGGGTGTGAGGGGAGTTGGGCTGAGGTGTGAACCAGGCCATGGCCAAACCGTACCAGGATCAAGACCCACCGACAATCTATGGGCTTAGGGACAATCAGCATCCCAGGGCCTCAGCGAGGTGAGTGGGGTGGATGGTGGGGAGCATCGGCCATGGGGAGATACCTCTGGGTGCCTTCCCCAGTGGGGTGTGCAGAGCCTCCTAGCAAGTTGGGGCAGCAGTCCCTGGCCCTTTCCAGCCCAGCAGGGGCCGTGGTCCCCTTGGGGCCGAAGTGTTTTTTTGCTGTCCTCCGGGAAAGCCAGGGCCGACTGGGTCTGGGGTCCCGACACTCAGGTTCCACTTCCTCTGGCTGACCACAGTGTGTGCAACCCCTCTGACCGCCCCTGAGAAACCCAGGGCTGGATTCCTGAGGTTCCTGCTTGTCCGAGCCTGATCCACCCGTGGGGAGCTGCTGCTGGGGCCCGCGTTGGTGCTGCTCCCTCATGGGACAGCCAGGCTGGGGCCAGTGACCCAGAGTCCACGTGTGTCAAGGTAGGCGGGGGCCTCCTCTCATGCCCGCTCTGGGGGCCGGGTGGGCTGCAGACGTGGGAGCAGGGTGCTCGCTCGCTGCCGTCCTCAGGGACACTGGGAGAACTGGGGAACAGAGCAGGGAGGCCCGGGGCAGTGGGCATGAAGTGGGGCAGGGCTGTGGCTTGGCTCTGTAGGCGGGGGTGAGGCCAGAAACAAGAGAACAAATCAGCAGGCAGAAAAGTGGAGGGAGAAGAAGCACAAGGCGCAGGCTGTGGCAAGCAGTGCTGGGTGGGGACAGGGCAGCATGGTCCTCCATGTCCCTCTCCACTCAGGAGGATAAGGGACCCCAGAAAGTGGAGCAGTGAAAGGTCCTGGCATCTCCCATGCCTGCTCTTGAGTACCCTCCGTAAGCTGGAAGGCATGGAGCAGCTCTGGGGCCAGCAGACCTACACGGCACCCCCTACCCCCCACCTCCCTTTGACACAACCTGGCGATCCCACGTCTAGCCTCCGTGTCCCTGTGGCCCCGGTGGAGGTGAGTCCTGTGCACCCTGGCCTACCCCAGGGGCACCGTTTGCCCCCAACAGGGCAGGCTGCGCCCTGGTTAAGCACTGAGCTTCTGCCGGTGGTACCGAGGAAGGGCACAGGGAGGTTCCTGGGAGAGACCGCCTCCAGTGCAGGGACCCCCGGCTCTGCACGGGCACCTCACAGGGTGAGGAGGGCCAGCCCGGAGAGCGACCACCTGCAGCTGGGAGCCCAGGGGCAGGGAGTTAACTCCTGTTCATGGTCAGGACCTGTGGGAGACCAAGAGCTAGTCCAAGAACCCCATCGACACCTGCCCCTTCCGCAGCAAACACAGCACTCGGGCTGGACTGTGAGGAAGCTCCTGGGGACTCGGCTTACTACCACAGCGGTGGCGGCCATTCACCAGGGCTTCAGAACCCGAGCATGTTCCAGAAAGTCTTCATCAAGCCTGTAACCACCACTGGATAGCTGGGCCCTGGAGTGCCTTAGACCAAGCAGCAGTTGGGTAGAGCCGACTCAGAGAGGTCCATGCTGACTCGGCAGTCTGGCAGGACCAACCTGACCACACTGAGGGGCAGACGGGGGCGTCGGGCCTTCCAGTCGACTGCTGAACGGGCCCACTGAGGCCATCTCCACTCTGAGGTGAAGGAGAGAATCAAGGCGCGGGGCCCCTGAGGAAGACAGGTCTAGAAGCTAGAAGGTCCTCAGCCCCTTTCCCCAGCTGTTCTTTCCCTGGTGGAAGGAAGGGCCCATGGGTCTGTGGTGCCCCGTTGTGAGGAACATGGGCCCAGGCACAGAGGGTCCGACTGCTGCACGAGGCTGAGCCCGAGAGCTGGCAGGAAAAGGGAGCCAGGCTCTGCCCTCCTGGGTGGTCCTTGTGGTCAGACGAGGTAAGACACAGCCAGGGGAGCAGCCTGAGCTCCAGGGTTACCGCCTTTGTGCCCGTGAAAGAGGTGTGTGCTGCCCTCTGGGCACAGGCAGGGGGCGGATGGCACCCCTGGGCAGAAGCTCTCTTCTGTGGGGGGTGAGCCCACACCAGGGTGCCGGGGGCCTCGGGCATGAAAGCAGCCCCAGGGGCCCTTGCATTCCCACGAGGGGACGGGCTCCAGGGGCAGCGGAACCTCCCGAGAGCTGGCTGAGCCTGGCCACAGGCTTTGGAAGTGGCACACAAGTGCCCAGCCTCAAGCAGAGCCCCACTCTCAGCTCGGAGCTCTAACAACCTGACTAGGGCTCATTTCAGAAGGAGGGCCTTTTCAGTCCACGTGCGGTAAGCAGGAGTCAGAGAGGTACGTGTCGCCTTTAATAGCTCAGTTACTATGGTTTTTGTTGAGAAAGGGTCTGTTCACATACTGCAAAGGAGAACCAGGCAAGAGGTATCTGGAGCTGTCCAGGTGCTGGAACACTGGCTCGCCCCTGTCCCTCTGCACAGAGGCCCCGCAGGAAGCCCCTGCACTTGGCCTGCTGGTGGCCCGCTGGTGGTGCGGTGGGTACCGCACCTGAACTGCCGCCCCCGCCCCCCCCCCAGGGCTGACCACTGCTGTGAGGGGTGCACGGGGAGCGGCGGTCCACCGCAAGCCAGGCTCTGGGCCTCGGTCGTGCTGCTGCAGGGGCATGGGGGCCCTCGGCAGGGACAGGAAGGAAGGGGCAGGCTGGGCGGGGGACTGGGAGGGGTTGGGTCTCAGCTCCGCTCTCCATGGCCCACACCGGGACACCGCAGAGGGGAGGAGGGGCCTGCCGCTACTTGTGGCCAGCCCTGGGTCTGGGTTCAGGGGCGGCCATGTTGCTCCAGGTGCCCCTCTGCCTTCGCTCGGGTGGCCCGGGTGGGTGCTCAGGCCTCCTCCTCCTTATTTCCTTCCCTTGAGTCCTCCTTCAGGTTCTGGGCCATGAGCTTCATTTGCTGTTGAGAGAACACAGAACACGGGGTGAGCCATGCCAGCTTGGTGGCCCCTGGAAGGGGGGGACACAGGCTCCCGCCCCCGCTGTGAGAGGCCCTGGGTGGTGGTGTCCCTTGAGCTCCATCACAGCACACTCTGTGGCCCGAGAAGCCAGGAAGTGGGGGCGCTCTGACACTGCCCACGGTCTCCCCAGAGTGCAGAGCCCCCGTATCTGAACCCGAGGAGATGGGAGCCTGCAGGCGTAGGCTGGGAACATCGTGTTGTGTCAACCTCCTAGCCCAGTGGGGAATCTACTGAGGCAGAAATGAGAAGCAGCAGCTGGAATCTCCTCCTCCCTGGATCCCCAGGGCCAGGGGGAGGGGAAAGAGTGGAGCAGGGGCCTGGAGCACTGACTTGGGGCCAAGTCCTTGCTCTGTGCCTGTAAACTTGGTGACCCTGGCAAGTGGATCTCTGAGCCTTTGTTTCCACATCTGCACATGAGCAGCCACGGTGCATGTTTGCAAGGTGGACACGGGGGTCACTGAACGTGAAGTCCCTGGCCCAGAGCAGATATGCCAAAACAACAGACATTTTCACCAGGCCTCTGACCCTAGGGCCACAGGACCATTCTGAGCCATTGAGCCATCCAGAGCCATCAGGGCCATCCTATGAAATCTCCCAGAGAGCCAGGCCGAGACGGAGGGGCAGCCTGCCAGGCTCGCAGGGAGGTGTCAGAAGGAGCCCACAGCCAAGGCAGCTGGGGGCGAGGAGGTCCTGCTGCTCCCAGTCCTGGGGCGCCCCCTGCCCGTCGCCGAGGCCCCCATAGCTCCCAGCCCCCTCTGTCCCATGGGTGCTGGAAAACATGACTATAGCTCTGCCCTGTTTGTTGAAAAAATGAATAACTCCTTTGGAATTTGGCTTAAAATACACACACTGATTTTTGATAACAGTTATTTACTTCTGGGAAAGACATAGCTCTGAGCATAAGCACTGCCGCTGCTTCAGGTAGCTGGGAGTCCTTCTTGGGGGCCCCCAGCACCACCCAGGGCTGGACACAATGCCATGCTCTATCTGTTTCAGGGAGAGGAGTCCCATTCATACTCTGGAATCAAATGTCTCTGCCTCCCGATTCAACCCCATTTTGCCCAGTGAGAATCCTTTAGATCTGTAGGATCTTTAGATCGGGGGACCCCAGTTCACTCCAGACAGTCACCTTCTCTAAGCCCGGTGGCTGCCCCTCCCCCCATGAGCTGTGGAGGGGACTGCCCATGGTCTACACAGGAACAGGCTTCAGGGGATGGCTTTTATGGGGAAGGGGGCAGGTGGGTCATGGGGACCAGTGAGCTCCTGCTGCACGGGCCATAGCATTTCCCCAAGCCTCCCCACAGGGGCCGACACCAGCCTCAGGCCCCACGGCTGCAGGGTCTACACAGCCTTTAGCCTGCCAGGGTGACAGTCTGATTTAGTTCTCAAGGCTGGAGAAGCAGAACTGCCAGGCCACGTGAGAGTGTCCCGGAAGTTACGTAGTGCATCTGCTCCCTTTTCTGTGGCTACTAGCACTTCCTGTCCTCTAACGAGGCCACTTTCCCTATTAACTGCCGATGTAAAACACAATCATAAGGTCACTGCCAACTCTTCTAGTTGATGTCAATTAACACTTAATGAGACCTTTTCAAAGGTCTTTTTGTGAGAGAGAATATGAATCTATTTCCTGATTTGACAAGCAGCCATAAGAAATTAAAGGCTAAATAACATTAACTAAACTAGAACTACAATGAGGATAAACTATTCCCTAGCTTGTCATGGAATCTTCTAGCCAGGCTTCCATAGCATTCCACATGCGGAGGTAAATCAAAGTGGGCTTTGGTCCAAAGGAGCCTGTGAGGCTCCCTGCAGGGTGCAAGCTGTTCTCCCATTCTGTGTGTGGCTATGGCTGGGAGGCCCCCTGCCAACAGGCGAAGGACCACAGAGCTGTCCTCAGATCTCCGAGGAGGGGGCGTCCTGCCCCACAGTGGCCAGGAGGAGGGCTCTGCCTGACGTGCCCTCTCCCCTGGATGACCCAGGCCAAGGTAGGAGCTTCACTCAGGACCGGGGAGGGATTCAGAACCCACCACCCCATCTGTGGCACCTGCCCTGCTCAGGGTGGCTCCTGAGCACAGGGGATATATGGAAGGTCACGGGCTATCCACCCTGAGCTGCGCTACTGGGAGCAAAGGCAGGAACGCTGGCCAGGGACCCCACCATCCTGTCAAGCCCCAGCCCAGGCAGCAGGAGTACCTGTCTCTACTAGTGCAGTGACCAGGCCCCTCCCTCTGCTGGGTTTGGCCAAGCCTGCCCACAGCCCTTCCCCTCGGTGGTGGGTCCCTCAGGACCTGATCTGCCTTGTGGAGCGTCCTGACCCCCACAGGAAACATGACCCATGGTGGACGGGAAGACTTGTGCTCCCCAGGCCTTTGCCAGTGTAGGGCTGAGCATCCTGGCTGCGAGGGGGGCAGAGGCTTGGCTTGTCTCCCTGCATCTCCTGTCCTCCCTGCGGGACGTGGTAGCCAGTGGCCGAAGCAGAACTTCAGACCCATGGCTCAAGCCCAGAGAAACATCGCAGCAGATTAGAAGAAACAAGCTGCGGCAGCCTGCTTGCCACAGGAGGAGACTTAAACTGCTTTTGAGGTCGGTGAGTGACAGCCAGCTCTGTCCTGTGCAAACGGTCAGGCCTCCACCATTCCTGCACTGCGCCTTGAGACAGGTTCTCTCAGGTAAGCCAGCTGCTGTCCATGACTCCTCTATCTGCTGTCATGAACTTGGAAAAGAACCCTAACCCCACCCTCCTGGTGCAGAGGAGCCGAGAGGCTGAGCTCCAGTCCACGCTGCTTCCCACATCTTCCCCTACTGGGGGAGACTGTGAGCATTCGCAGAATGAACTCCAGAAGCACGGATTTTCTAATCCGGAAGAACCTTGATAATCATTCAGTCCTGTGGCCACTTAAGAGTCTGGAGCGCCTCTTAAATGCAGACTCACTGGCCCCTTCCTGAGGCACGGCTAACTCCCCTGTCTGTAGTGGGGTCCAAGGTCTGAATTTTAACAAGCCCTTGAAATTTCTCCCAACTTGCAAGACTCTGATTTGTTGCCTGCCATCTCCAACAGATCAGTAAGCTGGAGTGGAGGGGGATGAGCAGGTCCCTTCCAGGCCACACTGTGGGCTCAGACCAGGAGGCACAGAGCAGCCCTCTGGCACCAGGCTGCCTCCTGCCGCCCAGCTCTTTGGCTGCCTCTGCTCTTTAGCAGCCCTGCCTATAGGGGGATGCGGTGGGAGGGAGCAACATTATCCCCTAAACAAACAAACAAACCTGGCTTCTTTAGGGATTCTTGAAGTCTTATTAAAAATATAAGAAAGATAATAGCACTAACTTCTTCCCTACAAAAAATATCAGAATGAAGAGAATGAAATCTTCCCCAATCATGACTCTTTAAAACACTCATGCTCCGAATAATTCTTTAAAAAGCCCAGACTGACTTCTTGCATCATTATTAGTAATGATTATCAGAGGAACCTAATCACGAAGTGTGTTGTTCAAATGCACGGCTTAACAGAAGAAAGGACGTAATTGGATCCATTTTTCCCTGTGGAGAAGCACAGAAGTGCTTCCTGAGCCCCGCAGTGCTTTGTACAGACCTGGGACGGCCCCTTCCCCCTCCTGGGCTGGTAGCAGGGACTCTCTCTGGCTGACCCCGCAGTCAGCTCCGGGATCTTTCTATTCACAGCACTCAGGAAATCACAACCAATGGATTACATTATTGCCCAATAGGAAATCTGTTAGCAGCTACTCCATTACCCCTTCCCCTCAAGAGCAACAACCACACACAGAAAGACTCTATTTGGGCAGCTCCTGGCTGAAGGACAGAGAGAGCCTGTGCATTCATCTCTTCCTGTTTACTAGAAGCTTCACTGGCCAGGAGCTGGCTCTGTGCAGAGCTCAGAGGCTGCCATGCAGGCTGGCTGCTGGCCTCACGGGCTCACACAGGCACTGCGTTCCCGGGCCAGTTCAGTCCAGCAACGGCACCTGCGGCACCCAGTTCCCTCGAATCTTGCCTGTGGCCTCTCATGTGGAGGCCTTGTGATAGTGCCATGGCTGAGAGCACGGCCCCCTCCCCACCTCCATGCTGATGTAACTGGCTCCCCAGGGCGAGTCTATCACGAAGGCGAAGGTGGGGTGGAAGGAAGCCACTCCAGCTCTAGGGAGCAGGAAGGAGCAGGCCTGGAAGCCTCCCTCGGGCACAGCCCTGTCCATGCATCCCTCATTAGTACAAGCGAGGTCTTCTCTGTGTCATTCACTGATGAGGCTGAGGCTAAGCAACTTGTCTGAGGTCCTGTAGCTTGAATCAGGGCACAAATAAGCAAGGGTCTGGCTGTTCAGGTGAAAAAGAAAGTAAAGAATGGGACATTTCACACACACAAAATTTTTTTTAAGTTATCTCTACACCCAGCATGGGGCTCAAACTCACAACCCCAGTGATCAAGAGTTGTGTGTTCTTCTGACTGACCCAGCCAGGTGCCTCAAGACTCTTTTTATTTGTTATATCTAGAGGAAAGCTTACCTCAAACAAGCAGGATTTTGGACATACTCTAATACTATGATGAAACACTCTAGCTCTGCCCTGGGCCTGTCAAGGCCTTTAGGCTGTGACAAGCCCCACTATAGTGGGGGAAGGGCAGGAGGGGCAGGGGCAATGGTCCTTCAGGCTGTCCTGTGGGCATTGCCTATGCCACCTCTCCCTCTGGGGGTGGCCTGGTTCCTCAGTATTTGACAAAACGTACAAAGCGTGAGGTCTGCTGACCATTAGACACGCCGGCGTTCTAAGTCCCATGTCCTCACCCCTGCCAGCTGCTCTCCCAGTCACCCCATCTCAGGGGCCACAACCACCTGGTTGTTCAGATCAGAACTGGAGCCCTTATGGTGGGTGCCTCTGTGCCCCTCCTCTGTCTTCGGTCTTCCATGGGGCCCTGCTCACCCCGCCTGCCCAGCATACCCCCTGCTCCCAGTGCTGGCCTCCCACTCCTCAACGTCGTCATCCAAACACAGCCCAAGCCAGGTTTTTTGGTTTTTTTTTTAATTTTATTTTTTATAAACATATATTTTTATCCCCAGGGGTACAGGTCTGCGAATCGCCAGGTTTACACACTTCACAGCACTCACCATAGCACATACCCTCCCCAATATCCATAACCCCACCCCCCCTCTCCCAACCCCCCCCCCCCCCCCCCAGTTTGTTTTGTGAGATTAAGAGTCACTTATGGTTTGTCTCCCTCCCAATCCCATCTTGTTTCATTTACTCTTCTCCTATCCCCTTAACCCCCCATGTTGCATCTCCTCTCCCTCATATCAGGGAGATCATATGATAGTTGTCTTTCTCCAATTGACTTATTTCGCTAAGCATGATACCCTCTAGTTCCATCCACGTTGTCGCAAATGGCAAGATTTCATTTCTTTTGATGGCTGCATAGTATTCCATTGTGTATATATACCACATCTTCTTTATCCATTCGTCTGTTGATGGACATCTAGGTTCTTTCCATAGTTTGGCTATTGTAGACATTGCTGCTATAAACATTCGGGTGCACGTGCCCCTTCGGATCACTATGTTTGTATCTTTAGGGTAAATACCCAGCAGTGCAATTGCAGGGTCATAGAGTAGTTCTATTTTCAACATTTTGAGGAACCTCCATGCTGTTTTCCAGAGTGGTTGCACCAGCTTGCATTCCCACCAACAGTGTAGGAGGGTTCCCCTTTCTCCGCATCCTCGCCAGCATCTGTCATTTCCTGACTTGTTCATTTTAGCCATTCTGAATGGTGTGAGGTGATATCTCATGGTGGTTTTGATTTGTATTTCCCTGATGCCGAGTGATATGGAGCACTTTTTCATGTGTCTGTTGGCCATCTGGATGTCTTCTTTGCAGAAATGTCTGTTCATGTCCTCTGCCCATTTCTTGATTGGATTATTTGTTCTTTGGGTGTTGAGTTTGCTAAGTTCTTTATAGATTTTGGACACTAGCTCTTTATCTGATATGTCATTTGCAAATATCTTCTCCCATTCTGTCAGTTGTCTTTTGGTTTTGTTCACTGTTTCCTTTGCTGTGCAAAAGCTTTTGATCTTGATAAAATCCCAATAGTTCATTTTTGCCCTTGCTTCCCTTGCCTTTGGTGATGTTCCTAGGAAGATGTTGCTGCGGCTGAGGTCGAAGAGGTTGCTGCCTGTGTTCTCCTCAAGGATTTTGATGGATTCCTTTCTCACATTGAGATCCTTCATCCATTTTGAGTTTATTTTCGTGTGTGGTGTAAGGAAATGATCCAATTTCATTTTTCTGCATGTGGCTGTCCAATTTTCCCAACACCATTTATTGAAGAGGCTGTCTTTTTTCCATTGGACATTCTTTCCTGCTTTGTCGAAGATTTGTTGACCATGGAGTTGAGGGTCCATTTCTGGGCTCTCTCTTCTGTTCCATTGATCTATGTGTCTGTTTTTGTGCCAGTACCATGCTGTCTTGATGATGACAGCTTTGTAATAGAGCTTGAAGTCCGGAATTGTGATGCCACAAACTCTGGCTTTCTTTTTCAATATTCCTTTGGCTATTCGAGGTCTTTTCTGGTTCCATATAAATTTTAGGATTATTTGTTCCGTTTCTTTGAAAATAATGGATGGTACTTTGATAAGAATTGCATTAAATGTGTAGATTGCTTTAGGTAGCATAGACATTTGCACAATATTTATTCTTCCAATCCAGGAGCATGGAACATTTTTCCATTTCTTTGTGTCTTCCTCAATTTCTTTCATGAGTACTTTATAGTTTTCTGTGAATAGATTCTTAGTCTCTTTGGTTAGGTTTATTCCTAGGTATCTTATAGTTTTGGGTGCAATTGTAAATGGGATGGACTCCTTAATTTCTCTTTCTTCTGTCTTGTTGTTGGTGTAGAGAAATGCAACTGATTTCTGTGCATTGATTTTATATCCTGACACTTTACTGAATTCCTGACAAGTTCTAGCAGTTTTGGAGTGGAGTCTTTTGGGTTTTCCACATATAGTATCATATCATCTGCAAAGAGTGATAGTTTGACTTCTTCTTTGCCGATTTGGATGCCTTTAATTTCCTTTTGTTGTCTGATTGCTGAGGCTAGGACTTCTAGTACTATGTTGAATAGCAGTGGTGATAACGGACATCCCTGCTGTGTTCCTGACCTTAGCGGAAAAGCTTTCAGTTTTTCTCCATTGAGAATGATATTTGTGGTGGGTTTTTCATAGATGGCTTTGATAATATTGAGGTATGTGCCGTCTATCCCTACACTTTGAAGAGTTTTGATCAGGAAGGGATGCTGTACTTTGTCAAATGCTTTTTCAGCATCTATGGAGAGTATCATATGGTTCTTGTTCTTTCTTTTATTAATGTGTTGTATCACATTGATTGATTTACGGATGTTGAACCAACCTTGCAGCCCTGGAATAAATCCCACTTGGTCGTGGTGAATAATCCTTTTAATGTACTGTTGGATCCTATTGGCTAGTATTTTGGTGAGAATTTTTGCATCTGTGTTCATCAAGGATATTGGTCTGTAGTTCTCTTTTTTGATGGGATCCTTGTCTGGTTTTGGGATCAAGGTGATGCTGGCCTCATAAAATGAGTTTGGAAGTTTTCCTTCTATTGCTATTTTTTGGAACAGTTTCAGGAGAATAGGAATTAGTTCTTCTTTAAATGTTTGGTAGAATTCCCCCGGGAAGCCATCTGGCCCTGGGCTTTTGTTTGTTTGGAGATTTTTGATGACTGTTTCCATCTCCTTACTGGTTATGGGTCTGTTCAGGCTTTCCATTTCTTCCTGGTTCAGTTGTGGTAGTTTATATGTCTCTAGGAATGCATCCATTTCTTCCAGATTGTCAAATTTGTTGGCGTAGAGTTGCTCACAGTATGTTCTTATAATTGTCTGTATTTCTTTGGTGTTCGTTGTGATCTCTCCTCTTTCATTCATGATTTTATTTATTTGGGTCCTTTCTCTTTTCTTTTTGATAAGTCTGGCCAGGGGTTTATCAATCTTATTAATTCTTTCAAAGAACCAGCTCCTAGTTTCGTTGATTTGTTCTATTGTTTTTTTGGTTTCTATTTCATTGATTTCTGCTCTGATCTTTATGATTTCTCTTCTCCTGCTGGGTTTAGGGTTTCTTTCTTGTTCTTTCTCCAGTTCTTTTAGGTGTAGGGTTAGGTTGTGTACCTGAGACCTTTCTTGTTTCTTGAGAAAGGCTTGTACCACTATATATTTTCCTCTCAGGACTGCCTTTGTTGTGTCCCACAGATTCTGAACTGTTGTGTTTTCATTATCATTTGTTTCCATGAATTTTTTCAATTCTTCTTTAATTTCCTGGTTGACCCATTCATTCTTTAGAAGGATGCTGTTTAGTCTCCATGTATTTGGGTTCTTTCCAAATTTCCTCTTGTTATTGAGTTCTAGCTTCAGAGCATTGTGGTCTGAAAATATGCAGGGAATGATCCCAATCTTTTGATACCGGTTGAGACTTGATTTAGGACCAAGAATGTGATCTATTCTGGAGAATGTTCCATGTGCACTAGAGAAGAATGTGTATTCTGTTGCTTTGGGATGAAATGTTCTGAATATATCTGTGATGTCCATCTGGTCCAGCGTGTCATTTAAGGCCTTGAATTCCTTGTTGATCTTTTGCTTGGATGATCTGTCCATTTCAGTGAGGGGAGTGTTAAAATCCCCTACTATTATTGTATTCTTGTCGATGTGTTTCTTTGATTTTGTTAATTAATTGGTTTATATAGTTGGCTGCTCCCACGTTAGGGGCATAGATATTTAAAATTGTTAGATCTTCTTGTTGGACAGTTCCTTTGAGTATGATATAGTGTCCTTCCTCATCTCTTATTATAGTCTTTGGCTTAAAATCTAATTGATCTAAGGATTGCCACTCCTGCTTTCTTCTGATGTCCATTAGCATGGTAAATTCTTTTCCACCCCCTCACTTTAAACCTGGAGGTGTCTTCGGGTTTAAGATGAGTTTCTTGTAGGCAACATATAGATGGGTTTTGTTTTTTTATCCATTCTGATACCCTGTGTCTTTTGATTGGGGCATTTAGCCCATTAACATTCAGGGTAAGTATTGAGAGATATGAATTTAGTGCCATTGTATTGCCTGTAAGGTGACTGTTATTGTATATTGTCTCTGTTTCTTTCTGATCTACTACTTTGAGGGTCTCTCTTTGCTTAGAGGACCCCTTTCAATATTTCCTGTAGAGCTGGTTTGGTATTTGCAAATTCTTTCAGTTTTTGTTTGTCCTGGAAGCTTTTAATCTCTCCTTCTATTTTCAATGATAGCCTAGCTGGATATAGTATTCTTGGCTGCATGTTTTTCTCATTTAGTACTCTGAATATATCATGCCAGCTCTTTCTGGCCTGCCAGGTCTCTGTGGATAAGTCTGCTGCCAATCTAATATTTTTACCATTGTACGTTACAGACTTCTTTTCCCGGGCTGCTTTCAGGATCTTTTCTCTTTGTCACTAAGACTTGTAAATTTTACTATTAGGTGACGGGGTGTGGACCTATTCTTATTGATTTTGAGGGGGGTTCTCTGAACCTCCTGGATTTTGATGCTTGTTCCCTTTGCCATATTGGGGAAATTCTCTCCAATAATTCTCTCCAACATACCTTCTGCTCCCTCTCTGTTTCCTCTTCTTCTGGAATCCCAATTATTCTAATGTTGTTTCGTCTTATGGTGTCACTTATCTCTCGAATTCTCCCCTCGTGGTCCAGTAGCTGTTTGTCCCTCTTTTGCTCAGCCTCTTTACTCTCTGTCATTTGGTCTTCTATATCACTAATTCTTTCTTCTGCCTCATTTATCCTAGCAGTGAGAGCCTCCATTTTTGATTGCACCTCATTAATAGCTTTTTTTATTTCAACTTGGTTAGATTTTAGTTCTTTTATTTCTCCAGAAAGGGCTTTTATATCTCCCGAGAGGGTTGCTTTAATATCTTCCATGCCTTTTTCAAGCCCGGCTAGAACCTTGAGAATCGTCATTCTGAACTCTATATCTGACATATTACCAATGTCTGTATTGATTAGGTCCCTAGCCTTTGGTACTGCTTCTTGTTCTTTTTTTTTGTTGTGAATTTTTCCGCCTTGTCATTTTGTCCAGGTAAGAGTATATGAAGGAGCAAGTAAAATACTAAAAGGGTGGCAACAACCCCAGGAAAATATGCTTTAGCCAAATCAGAAGAGATCCCAAATCGTGAGGGGGGAGAAAGGGGATAAAAAGGGGTTCAGAAAGAAAAAAAAAAAAGAAACTATTAAAAAAAGAAAGCCGATAAAGAAAAAATATAAAAAGGAAATATATATATATTATATATATATAATTATATATTATTATTATATATATTATATATATATATATTATATAATATTATATATTATATATATATATATTAGATAAACTATTTAAAAAACGTTAAAGAAGAAAACGGTAAAAGTTAAAAAAATTTAGCAGAAGAAGAGAAAAAAAAATTGAAAAAGAAAAAAAAATTAAATTAACTGCAAGGCTAAAGAATCATGGGGAGAAAGCCATGAGTTCCGTGCTTTGCTTTCTTCTCCTCTGGAATTCCGCCGCTCTCCTTGGTATTGAAACTGTACTGCTTGGTAGGTGAACTTGGTCCTGGCTGGGTTTCTTGTTGATCTTCTGGGGGAGGGGCCTGTTGTAGTGATTCTCAAGCGTCTTTGCCCCAGGCGGAGTTGCACCGCCATTACCCGGGGCCGCGCTGAGTAATCCACTCAGGTTAGCTTTCAGGAGCTTTTGTTCCCTGAGCACTTTCCATAGAGTTCTGGAAGACGGGAATGAAGATGGCGGCCTCCCGGTCTCCGGCCCAGAGGAGCCGAGAGCCCGGGGCCCCACTCCTCAGTGCGCCCTCAGAGAACAGCGCCCAATTACTCCCGTCACCCTGCCTCCGGCCACGCTCCGAGCTGACCGAGCCTGCGACCGGTTCAAGGTAACCCCGAGCTGAGAGTCACTCCTCGGCTCTGTCTCTGTAGCCGGCTTCCCCGTTCTAATACCGGTAAGCTCTGCGACACTCAGACACCCCAATCCTTCTGTGACCCTGTGGGACCTGAGGCCGCGCTCACCCCGCCTGGGCTTCACCCCAGTTAAGCCTCTGGAGCGATGTCCCTCAGCGGAACAGACTTTTAAAAGTCCTGATTTTGTGCTCCGTTGCTCCGCCGCTCGCCGGGAGCCGGCCCCTCCCCCTGCGGTCTATCTTCCCGTCGCTTTGGATTCACTTCTCCACCAGTCCTACCTTTCATATAGTGGTTGATTTTCTGTTTCTAGAATTGCTGTTCTTCTTCTCTTCAATCTCCCATTGGATTTGTAGGTGTTTGCAATCTTTAGATAAGCTATTTAGCTGATCTCCCGCTACCTGAAGTAGTCTCAGCCTGCTACTTCTCCGCCATCTTGACTCCTCCCCCCCCAAGCCAGGTTTTAAAACAGAGTACAAGAACATGCAATCACAGAGGCTTCCCAGAGGTTCTGGACTCAACCCCAGGTCACTCAGCCCAGAAGGGCTGCCTGTCACCTTCACCCTCCACCGTGATTCCTGTGCTCCACACACACCATCTGCTTTTGTCAATGTTTATGTGAGGGTTTTTCCTGCTTTGATATTCTATCCCACACAGTGTGGACTCTCTGGAGAGGGGGCATGGCTCTGTCCCCACAGCCCACGACACAGCACTGCGAGCTAGAGCCTGTACCCCGCCAATACGGGTGGAAGGGGGACCACAGCCTGGAGCTCCGGGGCAGCCGGCATGACCACTGTTCAGCCCAGAGCTCGGCATGACTGCAGTGAACTGGGGAGTCTTCCTTTCTCGCAGGTATGTAGAGGAGACACACTCATATTCTTGAAGGCAACATCACTATCTGGATCACAGGTCTGTCGAGCACATGTATGGCATCCCAAAAAGCACACTGCAGTGTGAGCTTTATGTCAGAAGGCCCAGGATGTTGTTCAGAGGCCAGTTACCTGCCCTGGTAGCAATGCAGGTCTGGGCCCCTTAGGCCTGTGGCTCAGTGGGAACAGGAATTGTGGTTCCCCCAAGCCCTCAGGTGTGGTTCTGGCTCAGGGGGTCTGCAATGACAGCCGGGGAGGTGGAGGGAGGAGCAGAGGCAAGGGCCACCAGGAAGGCTGCCGGATGACCAGCTTGATCCCAGCTGGAAACGAAAACCCTCCAAGATAAAAACCCAGCTCTAAAGAGGCTTCAGGACCTGGTGGCCCAGCCCAGCTCACCCAAAGGGTGACATTCCAGAGCCCACGAATTCATTAATTGCACAGGCTGACCCTGGGGAGTATAAGTCAGTTTAACATTAAAAAAAATTTTATCTACTTTTGAAATTATCATTTGGGTCCTGCTTTCTCTGTGTAATTGGGATTCAGGGCTAAATTTCCAAAAGCAGAAGTTAAAGGCTCTTGGAAGGAAAACTCTATAGATAGCCTGAGAATGGAAACTATTTTCTATAGAGTGTGAGGGGCCTGCAGAAGCCTAAGGCCTGCTTCCCAGCCATCCCCAGGTATGCACTAATTTGGATGCTTCTGGAATCAGAGAGCCAAGTACATCCAATTAGCCACAGCTGTCTCTGAAACCTAGGCTGCTAAAATTATGTGTCTGCTAAAGCTATGGAGTTCTATAGGTGGCTACAAGCTGCTGAATGCACACAAAAATGAAAGTGAAATCGATGAGAGACCAGCCTACCTCACTGGGTTTGGGAAGTGCAGAAGGCCCTCATCTGGGCTGCTCATGGCCTCTGTCCTTCCACAGTCATTCTTGGCAACTTACTCCCTGCCTGCCCATTTCCTGCACTTCTAACTGTGCTTGTATATCCAAACTCTTTTTGCCTCCTGCTTTATTGATTTCACTTTCAATGTCTGTTTCATTCTATTGTTTTTGTGTAACTTAGTGACCAACAATTACATCACAATACATACCAGACACTCTTCTAAATGCTATCTATTTACTCATTTGCTCCTCAGAACCACCCTATGAGAAACATCACATTGTCGTCATGTTCAAGAGGGAATCAAGGCCCAGGGAGGTTGAGAATCGTGCCCAAGGTCACACAGCCTGCCCAAGGTCACACGGCACCCAGGAGGTTTGAGCCCAGCCTGCTGCTGCATCTCTGGTTTCACGCTGTTATAATGTCACGCCTAGCCCCCTGCACTGGGAGACTCAGGGTCAGCTAGCTCGCACTTCCATCTCGGGAGGGTTTGCTGAGATCTTTCTGATTCTTGGTAAGGTCTCAATTTTTTTCCCATCCCACCTGGCTCGGAGTCTCTGCTTCTGCTAAGTCTCTAAACCACCGGAGTCTGGCTCTAGAACCCACCACGTTAACCCCTCTTCTGACCTGTAAGCACAAATTCAAGCAAGGTTTAAAAAGTTGCTTACAATGCCAGGAAAGAAGTTTTAAGAGTTAAATTTTTTAAGAAGGCAGACATCCTTGGCTTTTTTGTTGTTATTGTTTCTTTTATTTATTTAGGCCTTTTTTTTTTTCTCTTTTTTTAAACGGAAAGGCCTCTGAAGGGCACACGAGCCAGCGAATGTGGGAAATGCTGTGGGAATGTTAGCTGGCAAAATCACAAGTGCTCCAACAGCTCCAACACGGAAGAAGGCTAGCGATGGGTGAACCACTAAGGAGAGCCCTTCCAAGAAGGAAAATGGAAAGAACCAGGACTTAAATGTGGCAATGAAGTGCAGTTCACCAAGCACAGAAAGGGGAGTACAGACAGTCATACATTATTCAGGAACAACCAACGTTAAAATAAGCGATGTCTCCTTCGTTAGATGAGAGAAAACTGGTAACAGATGTTGCTTAAAAGGCAGCTGAACTGAATGGATGCATTTTGGAAACACCCAGACCCAAGTGTAGAGAAGAAGGATGGCTGGGCCCTGGAGTGCCTGGGGACATCCACAAAGGGGAGACAGCCCAGCAGCAGCCTGGGCAGAAGGCATTAACCCTGCCCTCTCCATGGCCCACTATGGGGGTCAGGTCAGAATGCAGATGGAATATGTGGAATAGAAGTGTCATTAGAAATAACAAGAGCCAGAGTCCCTGAGATCAACAGCAAGCTATGAGTAATTCTAAGGAAATAAGAGAATATATAGATAAGACACTCAGTACTTCTGGAACGGCCAACCACAGAGTGCATATCATGACCATAGAAGAAGGAGGGGATAAAAGGGAGGGTGAGGAAGACACAGAATGGGAGCCCTTGGAGAGTCACAGAAGTCGGATGAAGGGGCCACCAATTCTGTATGAGAAAGGGGAAAAAAGCGTTTTGTGTTTGGTAAATAATCATGTAAAAAGAATGTGGTGGGGGTATCTGGGGGGGCTCAGTCCATTAAGTGTCTGACTCTTGGTTTTGGCTTAGGTCATGATCTCAGGGTTGTGAGATCAAACCCTGTGTCGGCTGAATACTCAGCACAGAGTCTGTTTGGGATTCTTCCCCCTTTCTCACCCTCCCCCACTATTACCCCCCCCCCCCGCTTTCTTTCTTTCTCAAATAAATAAATACATAAATAAAATCTTTTTTAAAAAAAGTATGGTGGTCAGTTTGCCTCAAATCAGGGGACAAATAACTAAATTTCCTTTATAAATTGAGTTCCTTTTCGAATGGCACCTTTCACTGAAAGAACTAGGTCTCCAGGCGTGATGTTATTTTGCAGTGAAGCGCAGGAGGCAGCCCTCCATCCACTCCATCTGCTGCAATATGGTCCTGGGCAGTTTGTCAGAAGAGAGGGAGGGGGATAATCTGATAGCTCTTCATCACCTGCAATACTGAATACACAGTGATGTTACTTTACCAAGACAGGACTCCTGTGCTTCCGAACACCCAGATGACCAAGCATCTGCAGGAGGCACTTCCTGGACAAGACTGTCACAGTGTCCCTACTCAGGAACTGGCCCGCTCTTGATCTGACTGTAGGAAGGATGTGTTGGGGCTTCAGGATTTAACTCCCTCTTTGTCTGGAAGCCCTGGGAGCCAAGGAGGGAGGCAGTGTTGTTCTCTCCCTGAATAAGCTTACACACAGGTCACTGGGGTCCCTTAGGAGATGAGACCTAGAGAGATTTTTGACAAGGCAAGGCATTGTCTTTATCTGCAGGTCCTAGGTGGATAGCAGGGCCATCCCAGGGCTCAGGCTGTGAGTGGAGCAGTAGACAAGGAGAAAGGACAGAAAGCAACCATGGTTCCTCCAAAGAAACCCCCCAAAGGCTCACTGAAAGCCATGGCTGGGGGGGCATTTAGGGATTGAGCAACTGAAACTTCAACAATTTGGTTGGGTCAAGGTGATACACAAAGGCGTAAGAGCCCCAGGAAGAGAAATCAAGGTCTCTAATAGGACCTCGACTGTGGGGTGAGTGGGTGGTGTGGAGGTCGGTCAGAGGGAACCTGGAGCCCAGCCTTTCATCCGAGTCCTGAGTCAAGGAGTGGGAGGGGCAGGAATTCACTGTGCCATGAAGCAGAAACCCAGACAGTTTAGAAAATAAAGGGCTGAGGTAAACAGTCCACTGAATTAAATATAGGAGACAGTCTACGCCCCACAGCAGGGTTTCAACTAAAGATTTTTTTTCAATTTAAAATAAACATTTTTCATTAATATTAAGGGGGAATAACCTTTAATCTAAGAAAATAATGCCATCACTACTAACAAGGAGTGAGAGGGCAGGATGAATGGGCATGACCACACAGGGCGAGCTGCCTCTCTGCCCCAAGAGGCATCCGTACCCCTTCTGTGTGGCTGCCATGGGGGTCTGGGGTATGTGTAAGCACAGAAAGGGCTCCTATCTGTTGCAGAGTGGTTCCAGCCTTTAGACACACCTCACCCATCACCAAAGCATCTTGTGAAAGATGCTTATAAAATGCATGCTCAATTTCAGACCACAGAGAAAGCACATGCCACCCCCCCCGCCCTCATCTTTAGGATCTTCCCAGAGCAGTGAGGTTGTTTCTCCCCATCTAAACACTGGATGGCTCTTTGATAAACACAAACATCTCTATCCTCTGTTAATCTAACAGTCACAACCGATAATATGACTAAAACCCAACCAATAGTTGTAACATTGACTGCGATTTTGACAAGGCCACATTGCCTCCATTGCCTAAGACACTGGCATGCTCCCCTCACCCTGGGTGGGTGGGGGAGGGCTGGGGTAGGGTCCTGGGTGCCCGTGCTGGAGCCAGCAGGACTGCCACCATCAGCGCCCCTTCGGAGGAGCCTGGGCAAAGCTGGAGCCAGGGATGGTCTACTTGATCACACCTGATCTTTTTCTCCAACAAAAACACCCTCAGTGGAAGGTGGGGCTCTAGCCTTCATTCACTGGACATCCCTTTTCCTCAGAGCAGCTAAGGCCTACTCATTCCCATCTATTAGCCTCATTAAACGGAAAAATTCCTGCTTCTCGCCTCCATCTTTTACTCCACTTTTCTTTCCATCGCCTTATATTCCCTCCTGGGTGAGTGGCAGCGACTGTAACTAGCACTGATGGCTGGATTTTGGGTGACAAGAATGTCACCGAACACACAGACACACCTCACTGCTGTGTCCCAGGGTCGTGAGAACATTTAGGCTGTCTAGCGCGTCCTGAAATCTAGAACTGGAGTGACACAACGCTGTCCTAGTTGGTGCCATTGAAACCTATCCATGGCACCAAACCACCTCTGTCCCAGGGATTATCTTTCCATTAACTTTCCTCGGGGCGGGGGGGGGGGGGCGAAATCCAGGTCAGACTTTCTAACAAGTGGAGTTAGAAGCAGGCTAGATGACTTTTTTTAAGTTCATGTCTATGGTATAATACAGGCATGAAATTCACTGTTTCTGTGAGGAAGAAAGGACTTTTTTTTTTTTTTTGCAAACATGTGTCTTAGAGATCAAAGACATCTAAGAACCTGGTGTTACCAGAATACAGAGTCTAGATGAAGAAGAAAATGAGAGCATTCATGACTGACACCCCACATACAGTCTAGTCAGACCCCGTGAGGTTTCTCCCAAGTGTGCACGTGCCCGGGGGAGACGTGGCCCAGTACGTGTTGGTGTTACATGAGCCAAAATGGGGTTTGCTAAATTGCAATGATTACAGTTTCACTGAAACTAATTATGAAACCAATCCTAGGTGAGCCCCTCAGTGCGTCATACATGTACCCCTCTAGGCCTTGAAGAGCAGCACTCCCAGGTATCAGGGGAGGCTCTGAAAGGCAGCATAAACAAATGCATGGGCTTACCCCTTTTATGACCCTATTCCAAGGCTCTTTTGTGTTCTCTCCAAGATAACAGATGTAGAATAATAGCTACTTTATTATTTTAAATGCAATACCACAGGTTCACTTTGTCCATCTAATGGGAATATGAAAGTTCTGATTGTTCTCGGGCCCTAAATGCACAATGTACAAATGGACTTAGAAGATGTTCTTGGTTCTTTGGGTGAGGCCAATATTACTAAATTCAGGTGTTTTTTGGTTAAAAAGAAAAGGTTTACAAATTCAAAAAGAAGAAAAACTAGGACTAAAACATTGCCATTTTATCTGCATACTGCATTCAGAAGGGCACACAAAATAGGGGGAGAAGTGGTAAAAGGGCACTTCATGAAGCTCCTAGAAATCACTGCACAGAAGAAGCTAGTACCAATACTTCATTCCAACAATGTCTGGTTCTACTCACTTCTTCCAGGTCTCAAAACGTGACTGCATTTCATGCTGGGAGAGCAGCAAAGGCTTCCTTCTGTTTCCATCACAAGCTTTCCAGAATCTGAAAGTTCTAGAAGGATGGAGTCCAGCCCGTGTGATCAGTGCTGTCTTTAGTGCGACCTTCCAGAGAAGAGATCTCTTCCAGAGAAGAGATCACAGTCACAGTTTGGGTTGAGCTGACAGCCAGCACAATCCTGCTTAAGCCACGTGGCTGTGGACTTAGCTTTCTAAGCCGGTCCCAGTATCTGGAGTGTCAGAACTCTGCCTCCTTGCTTTGCTATTTAGAAACATGAGCTGATCTACCTAATAGGTGTTGAATTAAACATGCTTTCAAATATTTAGTTCCTCCTCTACCATTACTGCCGTTTCCCTGCGTGAAGCCAAGAACAGCATGTGGCACAGGAGATAAGCTGTTTGCTGACAGGGAAGCCCCTGGTAAAAGTAATAAAATACAGATGATTTTTGCCTCTTACCCTGAATGATCTGCAGGTCATTTTGTTAAGAGGGCATGGGATAAATGTTTCAGGTGCACATGGCCAGGTGTTTGTGGGGTGATTCTGTGTCATCTAGCAAAGCCTGCAGCTGAGGCACAGTTTGCTCGCATGGGTTTAGGAGGGGGAAGCAAATCAGTGTTTCCATAAGTTGTTTTGGACAAGCCAAAAACCAAGCATGCACCAAATCAAGAATCATCCAGTTGCAGCAGGTTGTGGGTATATACTGTACATTTCCCCCCTTTGAATCGAGCATTCTGGGGAAGCATGTGGCAAAGCACATGGGTAAATGCTCTTAACTTCTGTAGGCTTAACTGGAAGGGCCTGAAGACCACTAGAAGAGTAAGACATCCTTAATGGTAACAAAAGCAGCTTGCAGACCAAGATCCACCACGCCTCAAGAAGGAACTGGTACCAGTATCGAGACTGCCCTGGTGTGCTGGAAAAGCCAGACACTCCCCCAGCATGCACAGTGCAGCAGCCAGCTGTACCAGGCCGGGAGGAAGTGAGGGCTAACCGCAAGCGGAAAACATGCACGAGGCGGAAATGGAACAGAACAAGACAGTGGGTGTGTCAGAGCTGAAGGGCCTCCACACAATGCGAGGACAGCTCTTTCCAAACAAAGCCCTCATCGGGGGCAAAGGCTCACCACCAGTAATGACCCACCGAGAAGGGAGCCCTGCCCACGGGTCTTGAGTTCTTGCCTTCCAGGTCCTCAGGGCAGCAGAGTCCCACTGACCCCACCCACAATAGGTCACTGTGGCACCTGCTAACTACCCCAACGCTGTGAAGCAGCTGCAGTCCCTGGGGGAGTGCGGGAGACCCCAGCGTTTCTGGCTCCAGTGGATACGCCTGGACTGACCTCGAGCCCACCTCTCAGAGCCCACCTCTCAGAGCCCACCTCCAGCCCCGCCCTGCCATCTTCACTGGCCCTTTTACCCTACTTCGGGGCAGGCTGGTGTGCAGGGAGCTCAGAGGGGAGCAGTTCTCTCCTGACGTCTTCAGCACACCGACCTGGCAGCAGCTTCTAGTCCTGGGGTCTCACCTACACCTCTGCATGCCTACTGCTCTTTGAAGACATGGCACAGCAGGCACACTCCCGGAAGCTTCTCTAGACTGCCACACGCAGGATAGGCAGGCCTCTGTGCACCGGCAAGTGGACAACCCTGATGTAAGAGCTGGTAGGATGTTGTCTGTCTGCCCGTTGGCTACCTTGAGGCAGAGTGGGCTCCCAAGGGCAAGGTTGGTCACTGGGGGGATCCAGAGCTCTGAGGTATGGCACAGGAGCCAAACAAGCCAGGCTTCTGCACCACTCTGTGCTGAGACCCAGTGTTTCTGCCCTTTACAGTGACCACCAACCATCTTGGGAGTCTCCCTTCTTCCCTGGGCTGCACAGTCAGACTCCCCCTTTGCCACCAAAACCCATCCCTCCAAGGGGCCAATTCTACAGCTGGAGGAGAACCAAGGGCGGCAGTTAGGGAATGGACCATGGGACTACCACAGGGACCCGAGGAAGCAAAGTCCAACTGGCAAATTCAGATGCTCTACACAGGCAGCTTTAAGAATGAGATAGACTTTCATGTAGTCGGCCCTCAGCCTTGCTGACTGACAACCAGAATGTATCTGAGGATCTTTCATAAAACGAGTTTTTCTGGTCCCATTCGCAATTCTCATTTAACAGGTCTGGGGATGGGTCTGAGAACTATTTCTCAAACTTTAAATTTTGATACTTCAAACTTACAGAAAAATTGCACACACAGTATTAAGGGAGTCAGAAATACTCTTACTCAGATTTACCAACTGCTTTCATTTGTCCTATTTGCTTCATTATTCTCTTTTGTTTTTTTTTTGGGGGGGACCATTTGATAGTAAGTTGCAGACCATAAGCCCCTTGGCCCCTAAACACATCAGTGTGTATTTCCTAAAATCAAGGCCTGTCTCTTACATGATAGGGGAGAATGTTCTGTCCCTGAAGTGATTTTGGAGGGTGAAGAGATAGTACTTTCCTTTTTTTTTTTTTTATCAAAGTTTCCAAATTTTATCAAACTGACAGAATTCAGGAAGTATCAAAAACAGATGGGAGTCCCTCAAGTATTACTGCAGAATAGCAGCTGGTTATTCTGAGGCTATAAGGTTATGGGCGAGGTTACAGTGATGAATGCAGGAGTTCCCTTTTATTCAGGATGCAAAAGATCTTTTGATGAACTGGAATAGAACATCACCATATAAAGAAGCATTCAATTGAGGTGAATTTGGGGATATAGTGGTGGGCATCCTCTGCTAGCCCTCAGTGGTCCCTGTCCCTGGTATGACTCCTTTGTGGAACCCTCTCTCCTGGAGTGTGGGCTGGACCTAGCGACTCACTTCTCAACAACACGACACAACAGAGGTGAGGGGATGTCACTTTGGAGATTAGGTTACAAAGAGACTGTGGCTTCTGGCTCAGGTGCGTTCTCTCTCGCGCACTGGCTCTGACAGGAGCTGGCTGCCCTGTTGGGGAGAGGCCCACATGGTGAGGAACCCATGTCTGGGCCCTGAGGCTCCCAGCCACGCGTGTAAGCCCAGCCAGTCCTGGGACACCTGCAGCTCTACCCAACATAAGAGGCACCCTGGTAGGCATGTACGGATTCACAGACACTGTGAGAGAGCCAGTGTTTATTGTTCGGGGATAATTTGTTATCCACAAGTAGACAATATGGGATGGTTAACGTGGAATATCACAAAAACTCATTACGTTAAAATATGCCCGATTTCATGGAGAGCTCGATGGAGTAATCAAAGGCCAAGGGGTCCCAGCCAGAAGAGCAGGAGGTGGTTTACCTTTCCTGATTATTTAACCTCTCTCTCTTTCAACCAAATTCTGTCCCAGTGACTATGAAAAGTACTTTTATTTTAAAATACATGTGCATACTTTAAAAGGATCACGCACTAGAAAAATATCATTAATAAAGATTCACTCCCACTTTTGTCCCCCAGTCCCTCCTCTTGGGAGGAAATTTCCTAATACATGACCAGTTTCATGATCATTCTTTCAGAAGTTTTGTCCCCCACGCCAAATATCAGCATATGCTATCTGAGGATATCCTTCTTGTTTTTAATACAAGTGTAGCATAATATACCCTGTTCTGCATCTTGCAAAAATAAATCTTAGAGACAGTCCTATATGAGGAATTGTAGAAAATTCTTTTTCTTTTGAATGTGTATGGGGTTTGTCATGGGACAATTCGCTAACTAGTCCCCTAAACCAAGGTGTACTTATGAACGTGAGTATATCTAGAGAATGAATTCTTGGAATTTTCTTTAGGCTATTAACCATCCTACTCTTTCTCATTAAACAGACAAACAAAATCCTCCTCTCTACCTCCCACCCTCACTCTCCCCTCTGTGGACATTTCAGTTTCTTCCTCCCTCTCCCAGCCAAACCTGTCAATGGAATGGTCTCCCTTGGCTGTTTTCTCACTCTGACTCCCAACCACCCCACTGTGGCTCCTGGCCAGTGAACCCACTGGAAGAGTTCCCTCTAAGGTCACCCAGCTGCCATGTGGCTAAATCCAAGGGTGTTTCTCCCGTCTTCATCTAATGTGTTCACAGCTGCACTGGACATCTTGCCACTAACTCCTTTCTGCCTGTGACTATGACATGACCCCTCACCTGGCCCTCCAGTCCTCCCACCTCTCCTGCCCTGTGCCCGCTCTTTTCTGGAAACAATGCTCAAGGGTCAACTCCAGGCCCTCTCCTCTTTGCACTTAGATCAACACCACCCGCCAGAACACTCTGAGATAAAAGGAATGTTTTATAAGCACTTAAGATGTGGTTAGTGCAACTGAAGTGCTGAATTTTTAATTTGATTTAATGTGAACGAATTTAAATGTAAAGAGCAACAGGTGGCCGGCGGCTACCGTGGACAGCACTCTCCCTGCGAGAGATCGCACAGAGCCAGCGGCAGCCACCACCTGCGTGCAGAGCATACATACACTCATCCCTACTCCCAGCCCCCAGGTTTCCTTCCTGCTCACAGAACACTCACAAAACCGATGCCCTGACATCTTCCTTTGGATGTCACTAAACTGACAATGCTAAACTCAAGGTCATTTCCTGAAACCAGGCTGTCTTCCCGCCTAGTGAATCGCACAGCTTCAGAGCCTTGGAAAAGCAGGTGTGGTTGCCTTCACCTTCCAGACTATTCCTAATTGGTCTGCACTCTATATCTTGGTCACTGTCTTATGAATCCATCGTGGAACTGGTGCAGCGGCCTCTGCCGCATCCCCTCTGCCTCACCTGTCGTGTGTCCTCACAGTACCCTTGAGTATGAGAGACACCACTCCCACATGTCACAGTACAGCTGGAGCACAGTCATCCATTAGACCAGCGAAGGTCATGGATGCCACACACCATGCAGATATCAGGGATCCTCCCAGCCCTCCAAGTCGACCTTGGGTCCAGCTTCAAGACGAGCAGAGCTGAGGCCCAGTAAGTGCTGGGAGTTAGGTCGGGAAACAAGGCAGCAGTGGTCCATTTTACTTGGGGCCTGGGGGACTGGGATCAGGAAAGGCTGGAGAAGCAAGCACTTGACCAAGAGTCATCGAGGGACGGGATCTGCTGAGCAGTCCCTCAAAGGGGCTTTCTGAGCAGGGAGGGTGTGACACCAAAGGATGAAGGTGGCAAAAAAATGAAAATAAAAATAAAAAAATCCAGAGACAGAGATTGGGCAGGAGAGGTGGCCCAGGAAGCCTTGGGGTCATGCCCCTTTGTTCTGGATATTATTCCTGCAGCCTCTGGTTACATAAGCTGCTCTGGCAGCCGAGCCTTTAGCTCTTTGGAACTTGCAGCCAAGGAGACGGGCCAGCTTTTTCCATGTGCGCTTCATTTGGTCAGAATTTTTTTTTTTGCCTGTACTTTTGTGATTTTTTTTTTAAAATAGAATGCAAGACCTTCAGTTTATCCTGATTAAATTTTAACCTGTCCTTTCTGACCTTCATCATCAAAACCTACCATGATCTTTCTGAATGCCTTCATTCAGCACATTCCATTGCCTTTTCACCATCTCCCACTGTGTGCATTTTTTTGACACTCAGAGCTTACTGCAAACTTTAGTAAGGCAGAACAAGATCTATTCCCTTCGACTGCTACGTAGTGTCTTTACTCCCTGCCTGGTCTCTACCTCTTCCCTACTCTAAAAGCCTATTTTTCACTCTGGAAGTCAGCAATGCCAGGTGCTACTTCTTAGTCTTCCCAATAGTTAGGGAATGAACTAGTAAGTCTCCTGGGGGACTTTCAGGCAAGGTTTTCCTTCCTAATATAAAGAGACTCTGACAAGAAGCCTCCCTTGCCTTTGGACAAGAGTGTGTGAAGATATGATGCCTGGAGCTATGGCATCCACCTTGTGACCATGATGAAAGCCAACATACTGATGATGGCTGGATGGGAAGACAGCCAAAGCCAACCTAGTTCCATAATGCCATCACTGGGCTGTTCCCTCAACCTTGGGAGAGGCCCACTTATGGATTTATTGTTATATTACACCTCAGGTTCACTTAATAACTTCTGTTCTTTTCTTTTTTATTAGTTTCAGAAGCAGAATTTAGTGGCTCATCAGTTGCATGTCACATCCAGTGCTAATTACATTACATGCCCTCCTTAATGCCCAACACCCAGTTACTCGATCCCCCTCTCCATTTACCTCCCCCCAGCAGCCTCAGTTTGTCTCCTGGAGTTCAGCATCTCTTATGGTTTGCCTCCTTCTCAATTTTAATCTTACTTTATTTTTTCCTTCCCTTATGTTCATCTATTTTGTTTCTTAAATTCTACATATGAGAGAAATCGTATGGTATTTGTCTTACTCTGACTGAATTATCTCACTTAGCGTAACATCCTCTGGTTCCATCCATGTCATTGCAAATGGTGAGCTTTCATTCTTTTTGATGGCTGAGTAATATTCCATTGTAGATATATACCACATGTTCTTTATCCACTCATCTGTTGATGAACATCTGGGCTCTTTCCATAATTTGGCTATTGTGGACATTGCTGCTATAAACATTGGGGTGCAGGTGTCCCTTTGTATCACTACATTTTTATCTTTGGGGTAAATACCCAGTAGTGTAATTGCTGGGTCATAGAATAGCTCTATTTCCAAGTTTCTGAGGAACCTCCATACTGTTTCCCAGAGTAGCCGCACCAGTTTTGCACTCCCACCAACAGTGTAAGAGGGTTTCCCTTGTTCTGCACCCTCACCAACATCTGTTTTTTCCTGAGTTGTTAATTTTAGCCATTCTGACTGGTGTGAGATTGTATCTCATTGTGGTTTTGATCCTTATTTCTTTGATGCTGAGTGATGTTGAGCATTTTTTCATGTGTCTGTTGGCCATTTGTATGTCTTCTTTGGAGGCATGTCTGTTCATATCTTCAGCACATTTCTTCACTAGATTTTTTTTTTTTGATGCTGAGTTTGATATATAGATTATAGATTCTGGATACTAGCCTTTATCTGATAAGACATTTGCAAATATCTTCTCCAATTCTGTCAGTTGCCTTTTAGTTTTGTTGACTGTTTTCTTAGCTGTGTAAAAGCTTTTTATCTTGATGAAGTCCCAGTGGTTCATTTTTGCCCTTCTTCCCTTGCCTTTGGAGACGTCTAGTGAGAAGTTGCTGTGGCTGAGGTAGAAGAGATTGCGGCCTGTGTTCTCCTCCAGGATTTTGATGGATTCCTGTCTCAATATTTAGGTCTTTCACCCATTTTGAGTTTATTTTTGTGTGTGGTGTAAGAAATTGGTCCAGTTTCATTCTTCTGCACGTGGCTATATCATTTTCCCAACACCATTCATTGAAGAAACTGTCCTTCTTTCTATTGAATATTCTTTTCCTTGATTTCTCTTTGTTCATTGTTCATGTTTAGAAATGCAACTGACTTCTGTGCATTGATTTTATCCTGCAACTTTGCTAAATTCCTGTTATCAGTTCTAGCAATTTTTTGGTGGAATCCTTTGGGTTTTTCTACAGAGTATTATGTTGTCTGTGAAGAGTTAAAGTTTGACTACTTCTTTGATGCTTTGAATGGCTTTTATTTCTTTTTGTTGTCTGATTACTGAGGCTAGGACTTCCAGTACTATGTTGAATAACAGTGGTGATAGTGGATATCTCTGCCATTTTCCTGACCTTAGGGGAAAAGCTCTCAGTTTTTCCCCATTGAGGATGACATTTGCTGTGAGTCTTTCATATATGACTTTTATGAACTGAGGTATGTTCCTTCTATCCCTACACTGCAGAGTTTTAATCAAGAAAAGATGCTGTATTTTGTCAAATGCTTTTTTTGCATCTATTGAGAGGATCATATGGTTCTTGCCCTTTTTTTATAATGTATGTGTATGACATCGATTAATTTGTGGATGTTGAACCACCCTTGCAGCCCGGGAATAAATCCCACTTGCTCATAGTGAATAATCCTTTTAATCTAATGTTGGATCCTATTGGCTAGTATCTTGGTGAGAATTTTGGCATCTATGTTCATCAGGAATTTAGTCTGTAATTCTTTTTGGTGGGGTCTTTGTCTAGTTTGGGGATTGAGGTAATGCTGGCCTCATAGAAAGAGTTTGGAAGTTTTCCTTCCATTTCTATTTTTTGAAACAGCTTCAGAAGAAGAGGTATTAGTTCTTCTTTCAGTGTTTGGTAGAATTCCCCTGGGAAGCCATCTGGACCTGGACTCTCGTTTGTTAGGAGACTTAATTTCCTTGCTGGTTATGGGTCTGTTCAGGTTTTCTATTTCTTCCCATTTCAGTTTTGGTAGTTTATATGTTTCTAGGAATGCATCCTTTCTTTCAGATTGCCTAATTTGCTGGCTTACAGCTGCTCGTAATATATTCTTTTTTTTTTTTAAGATTTTATTTATTTATTTGACAGACAGAGATCACAAGTAGGCCGAGAGGCAGGCAGAGAGAGAGGAGGAAGCAGGCTCCCTGCCGAGCAGAGAGCCCAATGTGGGGCTCGATCCCAGTACCCTGGGATCATGACCTGAGCCGAAGGTAGAGGCTTTAACCCACTGAGCCACCCAGGTGTCCCAAGCTCATAATATATTCTTATAATTGTTTATTTCTCTTCAGTATTGTTGTGATCTCTCCTCTTTCATTCATGATTTTATTAATTTGGGTCTTTTCTTTTCTTTTTGGTAAGCCTGACCAGGGAGTTATCAATCTTATTCTTTCAAAGAACCAGCTCACAGTTTTGTTGATCTCTTCTACTGTTTTTTTGGTTTCTATTTCATTGATTTCTGCTCTAATATTTATTAATTCCTGTCTCCTGCTTGGTTTAGGCTTTATTTGCTGTTCCTTCTCCAGGTCCTTTAGATGTAAGGTTGGACTATATATTTGAGACCTTTCTTGTTTCTTGAGAAAGGGTTGTATTGCTATATACATCCTCTTAGGACAGCCTTTGCTGCATCCCAAAGGTTTTGAACTGTTGCATTTTTCATTTCCATTTGCTTCCATGTATTTTTTAATTCTTCTTTAATTTCTTGATTGACCCATTCATTCTTTAGTAGGACACCCTTTAGCCTCCATGTGTTTGTGTTCCTTCCAAATTTTTCTTGTGGTTGACTTCAAGTTTCAAAGCATTGTGGTCTGAAAATATGCATGGTATAATCTCAATCTTTTTGTATAGCTTGAGACCTGATTTGTGACCCAGTATGTGATTTATACTGGAGAATGTTCCATGTGCACTCCAGAAGAATATGCGTTCTGTTCCTTTGAAATGTTCTGAATGTATCTGTGAAGTCCATCTGGTCCAGTGTGTCATTCAAAGCCCTAGTAAATTTTATTCTTTATATGGGAACAACTCAGAAATATCCCAAGCCATGTAAGTCCCTATGTCTCATCACTCTTGTGTTCACCTGACATTACTGGCCCCTGCAACTAAATATATTGTAGCTGCGGTTTGTAAAGGCATTATCTGTGGCATATGTTTTTCTCCCTTAAATTACAAAATTCTCTTGTTTATACCAGCCAATTTTCTGAGAAATTCATTCTTCTTGTGAATTTTGAGGTACTTTCTATTGGTTGTTACACTCCAGCATTTTAAGCCTCATTTAGACACCAAAATCATGTTCTTTGACATTCCATGCAGCTATTTATCTCCCTTTCCTTTCAGTTACAAGTCTTGACCTCCAACATAGACCAACACCTGGTCTCCCTCTGCTGCAGGTGCTCCAACATCAGTAGGGAAGTAACCTGAGTTATCTCCTGCGAGCTGAGCTCCCTGAGACCCCCAACTGTGGCTCCTTCCTCCAAGCCTCCTCAGGAAAGCCCTCCCGGCTTTCCTCTCTGCCCCCTCCTCCATTCCCAGAGCTCTTCCCTTCTCATCTGCCCGTTCCACTGGAAGGCAATCAAACTTGATATCTGTCCTCCCTCATAAGTCAGCACTATATACAAGCCTAGGGGCAGAGCTGGTAGATAAGGAACACTCCTAGGGAAGGGAAAGTATTAAACACTCACAGGATATCATAACTGCTTTTTTCTGTCACACTTCATTTTCAGGAGAATCAGGGGAAGTTTAGGGTGACTGCAAGGGCTGATAAGTGTGGGCAGATTTGCTTTCACATATGTGTCAAAGCATCCTTCTTGCTTGGCAGTGCAGACCTTATGTTTATGTCCTCTGGCCACCCTCAGCATTGTGCCCCCTTGTGGTCAGCAACAAGATTCCTCTGACCTATCATTTTTCTTCTTGTCCTGAGGCCTGACATGCAGCTTTCCTTGGGAAGTCCCAGATTTATCCTCTATGGGAAAAACCTCCTGTTACAAACACATCACCAGTAGCTCTGCATTTTTCTTTTTCCCTTGTGTCAAATTCTTCCACCCTCACCTCTTGACTCTAAAGTCTCTTCAGGATATTTGTTTTTCTGGCTTCCTTCCTGAATTTTTTCCATCTTGCACAGGAATATTTAATCCCTTCTAAAATGTTAGAGCCTAGACTTTTTCTAGCAAAAACGTCAGCTGGATTTCATAGGAAACAATGAAAAAAATAACCCTTACACTTGCATGTAGTTTTTACACTTGACAGAATCATGTCTCTTGCTGGCAAAGAAAGCAGGAGGCACCCCTGCATAAGCGGCAGGCCTGGTTGTTGGGCATCCCGCCACCCTACCTCTAGTTCTCACAGTGCTTCCCACTTGGCACATGCAGTAACTGTCCTGCACAAAGGTTAGGTCACATACCTACAGCTAATAAGCTTAGGTCTTAGGACACTTAGGTCTTGATGCCAAGCCATGTGGCATCAAACAACTGTTCTTCTCAATTTCCTCAATTTCTGTATTTTCTGGGATTCAAGGAAGGTATAATTGACCCTTGAACAATGCAGGTTTGAACTGTGCAGGTCCACTTATCCATGTATTTTTTTAAATAAACACAGTACAGTACTACAAATTTCTTTCCCTTATGATTTGCTACATAACATTTTCTTTTCTGTAGCTGACTTAATTATAAAAATACAGTATATAATACATACAACATACAAAATATGTATGAATCGACTGTGTATGTTCTCAGTAAGGTTTCTGGTCAATAGCAGACTATTAGTAGTTAAGTTTTGGGCTGGCCAAAAGTTAAGCAAATTTTTTACTGAATGAGCAGGGTCAGTGTCCCTAACCCCCATGTTGCTCAAGGGTCAACTCAGTTTTTAGATTTCAGGAAACTATGATTTTGCTGGACTTGTTTGCCGCTCCGCTTTTGCTCCTCCCTGGTGGGGAAAGAGGTTTGAGCTGGGGGGAAGACACTGGGAAGCTCAATGGTCTGACACAGCACGTTTCCTGCCCACAGAGAGTAACAGTCAGTGTTTGACAGGTCCCCAGAACTGTTTTCTAGAAGATTCTCCTGCTTTTCTTTTAGCTTTCTCATTGTATAAATGACAGATTCAGAAAAGCATGTTTTCAGTTTTGATGACATGCCTATTTATTGATTTGTTCTTTTATGGACTGTGCTTTAAAAGCTGTATCCAGAAATCTTTGGCTAATGCAAGTCACAAAGATTTTATCCTGCTTTTTTTTCTAGAAGATTTAAAATTTTAGGTTTTCTGTTTAGGTTTACAAGCATGGTTGGTACGAAGTAGGGGTCTGTGTTCATTTTGTTGTTGTTTTTGGGTATGGATATCCAATTGTTCTCACATTACTTATTGAAAAGACTATCCTTTCTCTAATGCACCATATTGTGCCTTTGTTAAAAATCAGTAGTATATCCTGGTGTCATCCTTCTGGTTTTCTTCAAATATCTGATGCTCTTAGGTAGTTCCTTCCATTTCTAACAGAGGACTAGGTGATCCTTGTGTAGGTACTCCACCAAAGACTAGGTGCAAGAATGGGTCCCTTCCAGGGCTTTTCTCTCCTGGATGGGGAGGGGGGTGCTCTGAGTAGGCTCTGTATGCATACACAATGAACCTGTTTTTCTTCAGGGTGTGTGTAGACAGCAGGTAGGTGACCTGCAGGTTTCATTAGGAGCCACATGAGAAAAGCATCTTCCATCCTGGGATACTATGCATTCCTTGTATCCTCTCCTCATGGGTCACGGAGGCCCAGAGTAGCCTAGACATCCCTCACAGTCGCAAAGCTCCTCCTGCGCATTTTCTCCTGCTGGGGAGGTGCTGCTCTCTTGACAGAACTGTCTAAAGCCACCTGGTCCTGGTTCCCTTCTGGCTGGACTGGCCGCCAGCTTGGGGCTGCTCTCACCAGCCAGCACTTGGCTGTGTCTGATGAGGCTGCAACATCTTGGCTCCAGTTCCCAGTCAACCTGTCTTTTCTAATGCCTATTTTACAGGAATTTCCCAACCTTTTTTGGTTAGCTGATGGTACACTTTCTTGTTTTCCAACCTTTTAAATGGATTTATGCTTTTCTTGTATTTTTCCTATTGTTTAAATATGGTTTTTAGAGGAGGCAGAAATAAATGGAAGTCCTATTAGAGGATATAAGTGTTAGGGAATGGATGGATTCACCTTCCCACAGAATATTTGCTAAGTCATACCCAGAGACAGAAAGCAGAACTGGAGCAATCACCAGGCCATCCAGAGCTACCACATACAGAAAGCTGGCTGGCTGGTTGTGATCTCATTCCCCATGTCTTTAAAAACTCTTCTGGCCATGGAAGACTATGGCTCTGTGTAAGGGAGGCGGGGGGCAGGGGCAGGGCTCCACAAAGAGCAGGGATGCAGGAAAGCACAGGTTCAGTAGGACATACTTTGTCAAGAATCAAGCCCATAGCCATCACGACAGGTCTTTTTCTGTTTCCTTAATCATCTTTCACAGGCTTGGGTCTTTTTTTTTTTTTTCTTTTTTTTGGGAAGAGAAGTATACATGTGTATGTAATTTTCCTATCTAGTCAGTAATTAGGAGCACTAGCATTTTTTTTTTTTTTTAGGATTTTATTTATTTATTTGAGAGAGAGAGAGAGAGAGAGAGAGAGAGAGAACGACCGGGGATTAGGGGAGAGAAGAGGGAGAGGGAGGAGCAGACTGTCCACTGTGCGGGGAGCCTGAGGTGGGGCTGGAACCTGAGGTGGGGCTCCATCCCAGAACCCTGAGATCAAGACGTGAGCTGAAGGCAGATGCTCAACCAACTGAGCCACCCAGGTGCCCCTGGAGCACTGTTTTAAAAACAACTATATTAGAGGGTTTTGTTTTGTTTTGTTTGTGGTGGTGGTGGGGAGATCCTTAAAAGTATCAATAATCGGGCGCCTGGGTGGCCTCAGTTGGTTAAGCAACTACCTTGGCTCAGGTCATGATCCCAGAGTTCCAGGAATCGAGTCTCTCATCGGGCCTCCCAGCTCCACGGGGAGTCTGCCTCTCCCTCTGACCTTCTTCCCTCTTATGCTCTCTCTCATTGCCTCTCTCTCAAATAAATAAATAAAATCTTTTAAAAAAAGTATTAATAATCTTGGCCCCACAGACTGCTTGTCTTAGTTTCTGTAGTACTTTATGCTAAGACAGGCTGGCCACAGCATTTACAAAGGAACCAGCACTATCAAACACTCTCCATCATATAATCATTCTTGATCTGAAGGAGAACATAGTTTCATCTTAAAAAAACAAAATAAAGAACTCCAAAATTTCATGTTTCCTTCTCGGCTCAAGTCTTGTTATGAAACCACTCTGGGTGAAGATACATTACATTTTCTTTTCTTTTTTTAAAGATTTTATTTGTTTATTTGTCATAGAGAGAGAAGTGAGAGCAAGCACAGGCAGACAGAGTGGCAGGCAGGGGCAGAGGGAGAAGCAGGCTCCCTGCCAAGCAAGGAGCCCGATGCGGGACTCGATCCCAGGACGCTGGGATCATGACCTGAGCCGAAGGCAGCCACCCAACCAACTGAGCCACCCAGGTGTCCCGATACATTACATTTTTAAAAGGCAGGGAAAAGCAAACACAAAATAAGCCTGCTATAATGGACTTAAAGACTTGCTTCTTGGCCAACAGGCCTTTGCTTATGCTGTTAGACTCTCTTGTTAATTTTGATCTGGCTGTTTACACACATTTCTTAATTTGTTCAATCATTTCACAAACCAGTAGTTTCATGGTTCAATTTGTCTCAGGCAAAATGAAGTGTCACAAAAAATTTTTTTTTTCAGGTTGGAGAAATTAATGAATTGAAATTGGAACAATTCTACATGATTGCTTTTTTTGTTCTAATTACAGAATACAGTCCTTCCCATAGATGTAAGAACATTCAGTAATAGCATAATAGATAAAAATACAAATATATCCCCATATTTCTTAACCTTCCCCTTTCATTCTTTGAAGGGTCCAGAAGCCATCACATTGTGAAATCCAGGTGTAGCTGATGCATATTTGGAGTAAATGCTGGGCTCAGGTACTGCTACCTTGCAATTGCACAGACTCTAAAAAGGGGCCCCTGTGCCCGGGGGAAAGCAAGGGCTATGGGCACAGGCTGGTGTGGGCAAACAGAGCCTGGAATATCTCCCAGCAGGCTTTTCCCTCAGCTCAGTGGCTGTAAAACTCAGTAAACAAGAGACGGACCCCTAGGCATACCTGCTCAATTCCTGGTTTTCCTTAAAGTAAATGAACATAAACAAAAAATCTAATTCTCACAAATCTATAAAATATAAAAGTATTACTCTTCCTATTCAAAATCACAAACTACTGCACAAACACATGGTGTTGGAAAGAATGCTCTAACTGCCCCACCATCCAGCTTCCTTAAGAATGGATGCCTGGGTGGCTTAGTCAGTTAAGCATCTGCCTTCGGCTCACTTCATGATCATACAGTCCTGGGATCAAGTCCCACATCGGGCTCCTTGCTCAGTGGGGAGTCTGCTTCTCCCTCTGTCTGCCGCTCCCCCTGCTTGTGTTCTCTCTCTCTCTCTGTCAAATAAGTAAATAAAATCTTAAAGAAAAGAAATGGACATTGCTAATACGATGGATTCCACCTTGACAGCCTCTGAACCTCATCTTCCACCCTCCTCCCCAAAAGAGGAACACTCCCCTGGATTTGGTACTCATCATTCCCATGTGGTTCTTCTCCCCTAGATGGGTTACACCTAAATGACACATAGTATTACTCTGTAAGTGTTAAAACTTCCTGTCAGTAACAAGAGCTGTGCACACAGGGCTCCAGGGTGAACTGGCTCCCAGTGTGCTGGGGTGCTGATTCCCTTGGCTCCTGGGCAAGGGCATGCCCTCCTCCTGTGCTCTCTGTCCCACAGCTGCCCTCCAGCTCCCCAGGGCAGGCAGTGCTGAGGAGGGACATACAGTCAGTTACATGCCTTCTCGTGAAGCTCATCTAAAAACACACCTTGGTGTCCTCACTGAGGACAATGAGACAACTTTTGCCTCCAACAGGAAGCAAATGCTCTACAACAAAATCAGCAGATTAACAAGACCTCATCCTCAGTCTAGTGACATACATACGAGAGGGACTCTTTATCGGGAAATGCTGTGCCACGGCTGACATATGTTTTGTCTTAAGGCAAGCTGCAGCCTTCCGTACCAACCCAGGATTGAATGTGCCTTCTCTGTCCTCCCCCGCCAGGTCCGCTAAGCTTCTCCTTCATCCTGCTCAGTTTTCAAGCCACTTGGTGGCATATTTCTTCCTCTACTTGCTGCCCCTGCCCTGAACACTGGCCTTGCAAACAGTGAGTACTCCATGCAGATGGAATCCTGCACCAGGTAGAGACAGTTCTCAAACTGTGCACAGAGGCACCCTTGAGCACTGCAGCGAACTCACAGGGGTGCCACAAGATAGTTTGAATTTTGGAGAAAAACACAGTGACACCCAGCATCTATCAGATGTCAGTCAAGATAGGTGCAGAGTCTAACATCAGTTAGATGTTAGGGATGAGCCTTACTAACGGGGATGATTTTGACTAGTGAAACAGAAGAAAGGTCGCCTGGGCACCTGGGGAGCTTGGGGCTAGGCTGGGCCTGTGGGGGTGTAGCAGCAAGGTGCTGAGGGCAGCACAAGAGGGCTGGGTTGCTCCAGGTGTGTGGGAAAGGGAGCAGCAGATGTGGCCTCTCACCAAACAGGGCTAGAGTGGGTGTGGTGAGGTGCTGATGGACGGGAGCCCCCTATTCCCCCAGAAGATGTGAAAAAGTTTTTCTCCAGCATTGCACACACCCTGATCTTATTCTAAGCACAAGGTAAGTCCTACAGTGATATTTTAGATTGGCTACACTTTATGACATGGGCTTAGTCAGTTCACCTATAAACTTAGTTACAACTGATCATCCTCTCCGTCTTAGAACATGGGTTCTGCATTCCAAACCATAGCCTTATACAGGGATCTTTCAATTTAATAACTAGTCACTGAGTGCCTGTGGTGGACACCCTAAGGTATGTCCTAGGGTTCACCCCCAATGATTTCCATCTCCTGGTTTCATGCCTTGGACAGTCCCCATTCCTAGAATATGAATGGGAGCTGGAACTTGCTTCCAATCAACAGAATTGATAAAGGTAACGGGATGTCACTCCCGTAATAGGTTGCATTAATATGAGAAAAGTGAAGAGATTTTGCAGATATAATTAATGAGCTGAGTTTTAAGTTAACCAAAAGAGGGGCGCTAGGGTGGCTCAGTTTGTTAAGTGTCTGACTCTTAATTTCAGCTTAGGTCATTATCACAGGGTGGTAAGACTGGGCCCCATATTGGGTGTGGAGCCTGCTCTCTGCCACCCCTCCCCCACCAAAAAATCAACAATCTTAAAAAAAAAAAAAAAGTTAACCAAAACAGAGATTATCCTGAGTAAGCTGGACTTAATAAATTGAGAGTCTTTTTAAAAAGGGAATAGGCTGTCTCTGAGGGTAGAGACTAAGTGGAGAGACTCTTCACTGCTGACTCTGAAGAAGTAGGCTGCCATATTGTGGAGGCCTATGGAAAGAACATGGGAAGGAACTGTGGGTGGCCTTCAGGAGCAAAGAGCAGACCCTAGCACACAGCTAGCAAGAAAATGGGAACTTCACAGTCTATCATGGGAGATGCATTTGCTAACAACTGCAGAGAACCTGAAGATCCCTTTCCAGTTGAGGCTCTGATGAGACCAAAGCCCTGCCCAAGCTTTTTGACTGCAGCTGCTGAGACCTTGCAGAGAGGAATGAGTTAAGCTGTGCCCATGGAAACTGTGAAATACTAAATGTTTTGTTTTAGGCCCACTAAGTTTTTGGTTTTTTCTTAACAGAACAATAGAAAACTAACACAGTGCCCAAGGTAGAAACTACTTATGCCACATTCTTGATGCATTGAGTACGTGAAACAGTTAAGCAGAAATGATCTCTAAACATTTTATAGTTTAAAAAAAATGATGATTTTTGAAAATTTATTTATTTATTTGAGAGAGAGAGAGAGAGAGAGAGAGACAGCGCGAGTGGTGGGTGAGGAGCAGAGGCAGAAGGAGAGGCAGACTCTCCACTGAGCAGGGAGCCTGATGCGGGACTTGATCCCAGGACCCTGGGATCACGACCTAAGCTGAAGGCAGATGCTTACCTGACTGAGCCACCCAGGCACCCCAAATAAATAAAGATTTAAAAATATGTTTTAAATCTATGCTACAATTTTCATCTGCAAATTGATCTAACCCATCCTTTTAATTTTAAGCTGTGTTGCTTGGCTCTTCTGGAAAACTGATCCCGGTTTTTCAGGATTTTGATGGCTCTAATTTTAAGAAACTCTATCCTTTGGTGAACTATAAACACTTTAATTCTAATCAATCCCATCTGGAGGAGTCCTGGGGGTAAACAGGGTGTTGTACCTGTGGACTCCTAGAGCAGTGTGCAGGGAAGAGGCCAGGTGGGATGTGAGAATGTCCACTTTGACCCAGGATGTGGTCCAAGGATGGTCACTTTGACCCAGTGACCCTTTACCAACCCACTGTGTTATAACTTCATGAAGATTCAAAGCTTTCTGTTAATTTATGAGAAATTGACAAATTATTCCTTAACACTTTTTACTCTGTAGATTTTTTCCGAAGAACTAGAATTTCAACCTAGAATGTATACTTATTACCTAATTATTGACAAATTTATTGAATATTGTTAGATTATCATCAGCTACTTTGTCAAGGTAATTATCTACTTCTTTGGGCCCGAAGAGGGAAATAATTTTGCTCTAATTTCCACTAAGTGGTACAGTAGTAAGGGTGCTCCTGGGTGAGGGGTGACATGGGGCTCCTGTACCCTGGGGGTCGGCATGGCCTCCTCTGTGGTGTCTGGAGCAGGCTGCAAATGGTCCATGCTGAGTCGGAGCTGTCACTGCTCAGAAACACGATGAAACACCCAAAGCAGATGATGTACGTATGCTTTCACTTGCTACTTTCAACTCATTTTCAAAACTTTGGGGTATTGGTTTAAAAATGATTGTGACCACATTTTTAAACCTTGTGAGCCAATGATGAAATCTTAGAGGCAAAAAAGGAGCCATCATCACCTGTTTGTTGCTGATTTGGAAACAAGAGTCACATTGTAATGCTGGTAAGTTATTAGCACCTGAAGAGCTGTCTCTTGTACACGCATCATGGCTGATGGGAGCCCGGGTTACTTCTAACACTGAGGGGCTCATGTGATGAATCTCGTGGCACACAATTCATGACAGTCAAAATATGCAGAATGCACTCTGAAGTCAGTGCTGTTGGTCTCTCCCCAAAGCCAACTGCTTCTTTATCTCTCCAGTGACTTAGAGTTGTACTGTGTCCTCTTAGGTAAAATTAACAACTTCAAAGCAAAAACGATGAACACTAAATTCCATTTACAATATTCCAAATTTGCCCGTCTTAGGGAGTACTGGCATTTTAAAGGATGATGCCATAGGATCTCATGACTGTCATTTGAACACTAGGGGAGTAGCCTAGTGGGCTGCCCCACCCCGCAGTGTGCACGCGAGTCTCCCTGGAAGAGCTGCCCTACGGCAATGGAGGGGCTTCTGGGGTGACCTGGTCCAAGTCCTCAATTTTAGCCAGGAGGGCCCTGAAGCAAGCCCAGGCTTGCATGGCTTCTCTGTGCTAGAGGACAGACCAGAACCCATGCCTCAGATTCATAAATCCTAGAATGCTGCATAAGGTCCCTTGACCTCAAGGAGACTGCCTGATTGACTGCGGGTGTTCTAACCCCAAAGTGAATACTTTTCTCCCTGTGCTTCTTGGATGCCCTGGGACAGGGCCTGTCCTTGAGGATCCTGTTAGGTGAAGGCTGCTGCCTCAAGGAGCACTGCACCCCCACCTTCTCTGGGAACACACACACACACACACACACATACACACAAAGATGGAATTGCCAGTCAACGGGTGCAAGGTCGCTCTTCCATGCATATCCGCCACAAGCTAGGTACTAAGGAAACAGAAGCCACATGCTGGCTGTGGCTATTCTAGGACACAGATAAGTAAACTGTGACCACAGGTAGCACAAAGGAGGGCTTCACTGTGGTGGTGACCCAGGAGGCTTAAGAGAGGACGGGAACATTTCCAGGAAGACAAGCTGGACAGAAAGAAGGGAGCCAGCAGAATGAGAAGAGTGTGCAGAGGCAAAACCATCTGGGGTGACCCAGGAACCTGGTTACTTCCATGTGGTCAGAGAGAGGATCTGGCCAGGGAGATGAAGCTGGAAACAGCCATGGGGGTGGGCCGGGGTTACTCTGAAATGTGGAGAGGCTAAAGGATTTTGAGCAGAAGCATACCATAGAGTTTTTTATTTAATTTAATTAATTTGTCAGAGAGAGAGAGAGAGAGGAGAGCGCACACAAGCAGGGTGAGCAGCAGGCAGAGGGATAGACAGGCTTATCGCTGAGCAGGGAGCCAGCCACAGGACTTGATCCCAGGACCTGGAGATCATAACCTAAGCAGAAGGCAGACACCTAACTGGCTGAACCACCCCGGCATCCCCCCAATAGACTTACATTCGAAATTGGGAGAGCAAGCTGTGGTAGCAAAAGGGCAAGTGGATGGGACAGAGGAGAGATCGATGGCAGTCAGAGGCTTTAGGAGCTGTCCTGGAAGAGAGGGTAAGAGCCCCTTAACTGATTCCTTGACATACTGCCGATTAAAGGAAAAGTTTCACTACACAAGGACTGATACCATTGAAAAGGACAAGTCAGGGACCTGAATTCCTAACCCCAGCAAGGGAAACCTAAAAACACAGCTTGTTACTTAATGACTTGTTACTTAATGACTGTTTCTTGGTCATAGAGAATTCTCAGATGATGTAAAAGAATCTTAGTTCATCTAAACACTGATTTATTAACATAGTTTATCTATTAATTATTTCATAGAGGCTTAAGCTCTATTATTATACTCCGGAGAATGATAATTTATGTGCTTTTTAAAGTACCAAATGAAAATAGAGACATAAGGGAAACCAGCAGGATATACTGTGATTTTGAAAATGGGTTTGATTTTCAACTTAATGCTTGCTCCTTTGAGGAATTCAAAGGTATAATTTAAGAGTCTGGCAACTGAAGAATTATAGTCAGCACTTACAATTTCACCAAATATATATCACTTCCAAATCTGCTTCTTCCATACCGCCCTATGTTCTATTTACAGTCCTGTTTACGAAACACAGAAGGCGCATGAAGTGTCTGCTGAGTGAAGGCGTGAATGGCGTGACCTGCAGGGGGTACCCCGGAGGGAGGCCAGGACTGGGTCCCTCTCCTCATGGCTTTTCACCTTTACATTTTGGCTGAGGAGTCTAGGTACTGAGATCAGTGTAACAGCTTTGTAGCTCTAGATACTTTCTGACAAGTTACAGTGTCTGTCCACTAATTTTCTCTTGCTTTCGAGCTGCCTTCACTGTGTGCTATTCAACAGGACCATTCAAGGGTGATCCAAAGCCCACATCACCACCACCACAGCACCCACGGAAAAGGAATGGAAATGGAGGAGTCTGTGGAGCCACAGCCTTTGGGGAAGAAAGGAAGTACATACTGTTCTTACTACCTCTATAGTCGAGTGCCTGTATATTTCAAAATCATCTTTCCCAGATATAAAATGCAGTTTGCGTTACTTATCACTAATTAGCCCAGGGAACTGGAGTGAATTTTACCAGTTAATTTTAATATACAATAAAAGAGTCATTACAACAACAAAAAACATTCAAAAGCATGTGCATATTACATTACTCAACTGTGAGTAAGTAAGATAAAAAGCAGCTAACCCATCTAATTTGTATTTCACACTTGGGGTTAATGTGTTAACAAAATACTGGATGAAAAAAAAACAAGTATAAAGGCTGACTGTCTCTCAAATGTTTCAAGGGGAGTTTGCTTTTTCATATTACATTTGAATAATATTCTTTTTTCAGCATATAATTCCTGAAGACCCATCCTTTAAAAGGGAAACTAGAAGAAGGAAGAGAGTGATGTGAGTCCTTCATTTGTGTTAAATGAGAAGTTGGGATTGTTTCTACCATGCTAATGGCTTTGACAGTGAACAATAAAATGTATTAACGTTACATGAGATTATCTAGCTTTCTCCTCCGTCACAAAATCTACCATATTTAACAGAAGCTGAGAGAAAGGTAAAACAAGGGAATAAGAATGTTTCACAAGTTGTTTTTAACTGTAATTTACTAAGAAATTGTTGCAAAACAACTTTTCCTCTAAGTAATTTTAAACATATCCTATTACTGTCATTTAAAAAACGTAGTTTAAAAATATTAAACTCTTCTTGCTTGACTCATATCTGATTCTGCAGCAAGAGTATTCGGATTCCATTACCTAGATTGTAATAGAACCTTTTATTACTACAATATCATGAGTCTTCCTCTATTTATATTTTCTTGAGAGAAAGGAAAGAAAAAGAAAGAAAGAAAAGAGAAAAAAAGAAAGAAAGGAAGGAAGGAAGGAAGGAAGGAAGGAGGAAAGAAAGAAAGAAAGAAAGAAAGAAAGAAAGAAAGAAAGAAAGAAAGAAAGAAAGAAAGAAAGACGTTCCAAGCCTGCAGCATAGTAAACTACTTTGAGGTGCTCTTGGAACCAGAAGAAAACACTGATGTGCCTTTTCAGTGCCATTTATATAACTGGCGAGAAGGTAATGCTACCAAACCCATTCCGTCCCACTTACCTCATCTAGCTGAACACTCATAAAATCCATGACCGCCAACTGCATTTAGTTGCATGAGAAAATATATTCTGAATACAGCGGTGCTATATTTATGAAAAAGAGGCTTTCTGTGAACATTTCCAGGTGGAGGCTATGACTCCAAGTGATCCGAAAAGTAACTCTTCTTGGATGACTCTCAAATATATGATGCCATTCTGGTAACATGGCAAACAGATGCTAACACCTTTCTCACTGATTTACCTGCACGAAAAGTTCCAGAACACGAGCATGATGAGATCCCTCAGCTGATGTGTGCACTGAAACCAAATTATGACCTCAACGATTATGTCTACAGCCTTAGGCAACAGGTGTTTAAGTTCTCTGGTCCGCTGAAAGGTAGTGACACTGTGGGGAGGTGGTTTTAGAACCCTGACGGTAGGACTAAAATGTTAATCCCGCTCCACTGCCGCCTACCTCAACAAGCAGAGAGAGCCACAGCCCACTCTGTGGCTGCACTTAATACCACCATAGTCCAGGGACTTTCCTGTCAGAGAAACTCGCCTTCCCGTTTAATTTGTACTCCTTCAAAAGTAGATTGTACTGATTCTGACCACTATCTTAGAGCCATTGAGAGTCCAAATGCAAAAGGAAACTCGATGAAGGCAGACTGAGTGAGATTTAATCCTCTGGAAGCCCAGGATGGTATTAGAGAAGGGGAGCTTAATTTTGAAAAGGCATTAAATTTTTCATTGGTTCTCTGTTCCCTAATCAAATCAATGGAAATGAACTTGAAGTGCCTTGCAGAGCAGGCTGGCAAGAGCGCTTCCACAGGGCCCCGTTTATGCTGCTTCTCTCTCTGGAGTGATGCCATCGTCACAGAGCTCAGAACAGTGGAAAATTTATACTTTCACTGCAAACAAGCAGATGGTTTCAAGTCTAATGGAGGACCATTTAAAGATGCCTCAGTCTGTATTTTGGAGCTCAGGAACAACTGTGTCTTGGAGTTATTGTTTCCCAGAAAAATTAACTTCAAGGGTATGTGCTAACCAACCATTTCACTGAGACTGCCACTGTGTTAAGACACAATTAACTCACAAGAACTTAGTTTTTTTCTTTCGTCAGCTAACCCGTTTGATTTGGACACCCTGTGTCTATAGACAGGATAAGTCCAAGTTCCTGAGAGAGAAGACATATATATTTATATGTAGGTAAGTATGTATGTATTTTTAACAAACAATTCCAAATAATTGGGATATCTCAACTGTCACAAGCTAACATGTGATGGACTCCTGAGGCCAAGGATGAAAAACAGCCAGCTCCTACAACCAAATGTAAATGAAAATCAAACCCACTCCACCCTCCCACAATGAGAACAACTCCTTTCCACTTAACTACCCTCAACCAAGGCCTGGTGGTTTGAAAGGGGATCTAAGGGAGCCAAGGGGGTGCTGGGTGGCATGGAGCTTTAGACAGGTAGGAGATCAGAAATGCAGATGCATCTTATTTTAAGAGAATACAGAAAAGGAGGCAACCAGAGATGACTGTCAAGATGCCTGATGGTCTAGTGGTGGCTAGGTGGCTGAATCAGGTGAACATCCAACTCCTGATTTTGGCTCAGGTCATGGTCTCAAGATCGTGAGATCAACCCGTAATGGCCCTGTGTCGGATTCAAGCTGAGCCAGGTGTCTGCTTCTCTCACTCTTCTTCTTCCTCTGCCCCTCCCCCCCACACATATGTGCACCCTCTAAAACATACATAAATCTAAAAAAAAAAAAAAAAAAAGATTCCAGGTGGTCTCCAGTGTCACAGGCATCACACTGGCGGTGGCCCAGGACACAGCCAATGTGCCCGTGCTGGGCTGGCTGCTTGGGAGCCTCCCCCCACTTCCTGTAGCCACTGTCCCCATTCCAGAGGGCTCTCCAGCACTGCTGAGTCAGCAGCTCATCTGAAAGCTAGTGCTGTCTAGACCTCAGGGCCTCTCCGTCAGTTAGAACACTCTTTCTGACCAAATGAAAGGACCATACAAGGGGCGCCTGGGTGGCTCAGTGGGCTAAAGTCTCTGCTTTCGGCTCAGGTCATGATCCCGGGGTCCTGTAATCGAGCCCCGCATCGGGCTCTCTGCTCAGCAGGGAGCCTGCTTTCCTTCCTCTCTCTCTCTCTCTGCCTGCCTTTCTGCCTACTTGTGATCTCTGTCTGTCAAATAAATTAAAAAAAAAAAAAAGGACCATACAAATGGCCAACAATCATCTTTATTCCCTGCCGTTGGCACAATGAGAATGACCTGCACTACATCTGAAGCAAGAGCTTCCTAAGGCAGAGCCACAAACAAAGCCTGCACTCAGGCCCTGGCAGGAGGGACCTTCTGTTAGAGCTCTCAGCTGCTCAGCCTTTTGTTTCCTATTTCTCCCATCCTCCTTTGTACTCTGCGCCCCCTTCCCCGCCTCAGTCTGTGGAGAGGTTTCTGGAGAGGATGGACCGGAAGTGCTCTCTTCCCTAGAGTGTATGCACTCCTTGGTTCTCATTGAGACAGCCACTTGTCTGGGATGGGGAGTTCATTATGACCATTGGCAGAGGTGGACCACTTTCTTCAGGGGACAGCAAGTTGCTGGTGCTAGGGCTACATCTCTGACAGCAAGATCTGACTGAGGTCCGTTCTCATCTCACCTGCTGTGACCAAGAAAGCGGCCTGCAAGTCTCCCAAGCCCCACAGGGGTCGGCTGCACTGCCGCCCCACAGAGATGGGAGGGCTCTGAGGGCTCCCACCCCCCCCAGGTTCCCCATGGAGAGAGGGCAGCCTTCAGGAGGGCAGTCATCCCGAACACACAGCTTCCTAAGTAGGAATGCTGGCCCAGAGCACAGACCATGAGGTCTGCGGCCATCCCAGAGGAGGGTCTGAAACCTAGTGCTCTGAAGACTGGAAGACAGAACCAGCAGAATGCAAGAGGGGTGCGTGAGCATCTGCAAAGATAAAGGGAAGAGAGAGCAGGGTAATTTGCTAAAAGGAAATGAAGCAGAAAATAAAAAAGAGAGAGACTGTAAATAGTAACCCAAGCACAAAGAAGGAAGGTTAAAAGGAAGGTGTTTGGATAACATAAAATTCAAAGAATGGACACTCTGGGCATATAGGCCTTTTCCTTTCCCAAAAAACAGAAAAAGAAGGAAGAGATGTTGATGGAGAGTGGGAAGGAGGAGGTAGAAGAAAAGAGAAGCATGACTGACAATAGCACACAGACTCTACAGAATATAGCCCCAGGGCTGGCTGAACTCCATCACTATTCTTCCTAGAGAGAAATGCTGTTTCTATGAATTCTGCCATGGAAAGAGCAAGTGTGAGCCCACGAAGAGCTATCCAACAGAGCCCCAATCCAAGTTTTGAAGGAAGGGCACTGCCCAGAGACTTGACACCAGTTTTTATTCCCAGGTATTCGTTTGAAATCCAAATTAGTCTTGGTTGATCAGGATTTCAAGACAACCTATTTGGTTAAAATACAGCTGGATAGTAACTATTTTTAAGGAATCACAGGCTGGAGGGTATCTGAGATAGTGAGAAAGGTAAATCTCCAAACTAGGAGTTTCTTCTCTTCTGCAAGATCTCCAAGGATGGAGAATTAAAACCATCCATTTCCAAGGATGGAATATTAAAAAGGAATATTTTGTCTCCCAATTGTAAAGTTCTTCATTGCGCCCAACAGAGAATTCTGTTATTTATACCCATCTGCTCTGTGGTGGAAAATGGTAGAAAAGCCATAGATTCAGAATTAGTTGTCTGCCTGGACCTGACTACTTATTCTCCCTGTGTGGTTATTCTCATCATTATGCCCATTTCACAGAGGAAGAAGCTGAGGCACAGAGATGTTTAGTTACTCTGAGTAAGTTTGGGGCCCAGGGTTACTTAGTAGCACAGCTGGGATATACCTGACTCCAAAAGCCATTCTCTTAACATCCGGAGCATGCAAACTACCCATCCTGCTCCAGGCACATTTTATATCCTTCAGAGAACCAAAATGCTTCATTTAAGGCCAATGGTTTGGCACAGACATAAATATGACAATTCCTTAGCGAGTTTCACTGATGGTAACTGTTTAATCACACATCATTTTCACAGAAATGATTTGTGCCCAGCTATCCTGAATAAAGTCTAAATAACCCAGACTGATGTTTTTGGAAATGTTTTTCTACAACTTACATGGAAAAAAAAAAAAGAGTGAATTCATTAGTCAAAGAAGTCAAAAAAAGCAACCTGGCTTTATTCTGCTTCTAATCAAAACAATATTTATCACATGTGAAAGGAGAGGCGTTGGTGCTGTTTCCCAGACATTTGGCAGTTCATTTTCTCTCGTGCCTGTGACTAAAACCAGACTTGAAAATTAAAAATAAACGCCTCTCATTTCTTTTTTTTTTTTTTTCAAGACAATTCAAACAAAAGAGCCTGTAAATCTACCCACATGAACACTGCTTTAAGCAACTTGAATGAAGAACTGGAGAGAATCCTGAGATCCATTTACTTTCCAAATAACAAATAAGAGATTTTTTTTTTTCTTCCAAATTGACGTGTAGGGGAGATCAAGAATTTAAAGTTACAGCCCTGGTAACATAGTTACCTGGTAGACAGCAACTGCATTGCATACTTGATCTGAAAGGACAGCCACCAATATAAAAATGTTTAAAAAAAAAACCTTAAAATACAATATTAAACAGATTTTTGGAAGGAAAAAGGAAAGGGAAGGTGATGGACTTTTGAACTAAATTTCATAATCCAAGGACATTTCATCAGGCCTGTTATTTTGTTCTTTGTTGTCCTACCACCTTTCTTACCTATTCTCATCATTAAATCTCCCTTGTAAATGGCATCACCAAGGACATGTGGTTATTCAAAATCCAACACTAAATCTTATTTTGTGGTTATCCTGGGGAACTGCAGGAGCATTCTCTTCCAGACCCATTCAACCACTCCGAGGAGGTGAGTACATGCAATGCAAGGGATCAAAAGACCAGTTGTTTCAAATATCCGTCTCATGTACCTACCTATCGATACATTATGTAATTTATATTACCAGTTAAGAACTTTCAGGGTGATTTCCAATTTCAAAGGGATTTTATTATTTTTTTAAATTTTTTTTTAAAGATTTTATTTATTTATTTGACAGAGAGAGATCACAAGTAGACGGAGAGGCAGGCGGGGGGGGGGGGGGGAAGCAGGCTTCTTGCTGAGCAGAGAGCCCGATGTGGGACTCGATCCCAGGACCCCGAGATCATGACCTGAGCCGAAGGCAGTGGCTTAACCCACTGAGCCACCCAGGCGCCCCTCAAAGGGATTTTAAAGGAAAGTTAAACTTACTGTTTTAGAACCTACTATGTACCAACCATTGTGGTAGGTTCTTTTATATAGTGAATTGTATTTTATTTAATGTCAAATTCTGCCTGTTTCTTTTTTTTTCTCCCCCCCCCAAAAGATGTATTTTTTTATTGTTTTAGAGAAAGAGAGAGAGAGAGAGAGACATAGAATGCAGTGGGGGAGAGGCAGAGGGAGAGAGGAGAATCTCAAGCAGACTCCCTACTGAGTGCATAGCCTCACTCAGAGCTTGATCCCACAACCCTGAGATCATGACCTGAGCGAAATCAGAGCCAGACACTTAACGGACTGAGCCATCTGGGTGTCCCTCCGTTTCTCCTTAAGCATGAGAAGAGGTAATATAGGAAGGAAGAAAGAACACTGGGCTAGGAGCCAGACTCTGGACTCGGCTGCCTTTATCTGTCTGACCGTTTAAACTTTCGGAGTCTCTGTCTTCTCATCTACAAAATCCTGGAGTGAAACTTGCCAAGCCAATCTTCATAGGCTGTGTAAGAATTACAGTTAATGGACTTGCGAGTGCTCTGGTGACAGCACGTTCAGAAAGAATGTAAACAACAAGCTTTGTTCTACTCCAGGCCACACTGAGGTAGGACTCTGTAGATCTCTGAGCAATGCTCCATCCCCCAGGAATGACTAATTCTATAGTCCATGGTATAAAGAGGTATAAAGAAGCAGAAAGGCCTTCAGGACAGCTCAACAAGAGCAATGGTATCAAAGTCCAAAGAACTATCTTGCATGTTAAGTTGGAGGTACTCAGTTAGCAAGAATTGAGGGGAAAACTTGAGCAAATAGCTACAGCTCTACTGGTTGCTATTTATACAGAAAGGAGAAGCCAAGAGAACGCAGGATTTCAGAGCCAGAAACCTGGGTATGCAGCTTGGGCTTTGTGATTTTAGATGAATCACTTACCAGATTTTTTCTTTTTCTTTAAACTTATTACACAAAAGTAGAGAGAATAGTGTAAAGAATCCCCCTATTGCTTAGCCTCAATAATGACTACCTCATAGTCACCCAGCCTCCTTTCCTGGATTTCTGGTGCATTAAGTATCTATTACTGTGGAACAGATTAATCCAAAATCTTGTAGCTTTAAAACAACATGCGTTTATTTCCATGCTTTCTGTCAGCTGAGAATCTGGAAGCAGCTGGGTGGCTCTGGCTCAGGGCCTCCCACGAATGTGCAGTCAGGAGGTAGGGCAGGGGCTGAGGCATCTGAAGGCCTGACTGAGGCTAAGAGCTGGGGATGACAAACTACGGTCCACAAGCCAAACCTGGCCCAAAGCCTGTGCTTATAAATATGGTTCTAACTGGAAAACAGCCTCTTTCTTTCATTCACATATTGCCGATGGCTGCCTTTGCATGACAATAGCAGAACCGAGGAGTTTTGATCAAGACTGTATGGTCTACACACCGTGACTATTTACTACCTGATTCTCTACAGAAAATGTCTGCTAACCCTCAGACTAGAGAATGTTTCCAAGATGGTGCACTCACTTGGCTGTCAGCAGTAGGTCATGCTTCTGGTCATGTGGGCCCTCCATTGGCTGCTTAAGAGTTGGTTCACAACCCTGGGGGTTCTCTGGGTAAAATATGAAACTAGGCCCCATACATCAAGGACAAGGAGAGACTGAAGAAAGAGGCCAGCCACTCCAGATTGGTAGGTGGCTGGTTTAACAATCAAGGAAAAGGACATGGAAGGCTTGATTTGGGTGATCACAAGACGAGTAGATCTCCATATCTGCCCACCAGAATCTTACAGTTCATATAGAGACCTCAAGGAGGCTCAGTCACATATGCAATCCAGAGGGTTTCAACACCTACTCTCTCAAGGTTCTGTCCCTGAAATGGCTCTTAGTGTGGGAATGGTGGTCAGAACATACATTTCAAGGACAGGGAGGAGCCTCTGACTGCCTAAGTCCAACTCTTGGGTCAACCAACAGTTAGACTTTCTTGACCCCTCCAACGTTGTGTCCTCACAACATGGCAGCCAGTTTCCCGAGAGCAAATGACCCAAGAGGGAGAAGAAGATGACAGAAGCCATATATATATATATGTATACATATATACATATATATATATATATATGTATATATATATATATACACACACACATATGTACGTGTAGGTAGATATATATGTGAAAAAATATATATACACACACACATACACACACACACATTTTTTTTAAGTGACCTAGCCTCAGAAGGGACATACCAACATTCTGTAGTATCCTATTGGGATGGGACTTCAAAAGGTTTGTAAATACTTGGGAGGCAGGGATTACTGGGGACCTTGGAAGCAAACAATCACAGTTAGTGACCCTTTCCTTAATCTGTACAATTAGGGTTTGGGACAGGATCAATAATTTTTCCTCTAACATTTGACAATTACACGATATAGGTAATTTCTGATGATTTATATTTTTGTGTATTGGCCACAGAATGAATATACTCAATATTTGTTGAATTTTATTATCTGTATTTTAATTTTGACATATATGAATTCAGCATAATTTACTATTTATGTTCTTAGAGCCATTATTTATGTGGTTTATTTTCCTTTAATTAATTAGGTAGTATTTTAAAAAGTGCCTAAATCCAATCATCCCCTGTTTTCTGTACTCTATTCTTAGAAGACAGAGGCAAATCTGTGTTGTTCTTAAGGATTTAAAGTCTAAAATTTCTAGTCTACCAATCACTGTATTTTCAGCCTAACCCCCTAGGTTTGTATTCATTGCATGATGCAATATTCAATCATATCCCTGAGGTTCTGTAGCATTAGAAATCAATGGAAAATAATACCACTTATTATGTTGAATATTTTCTTATTACATTGAATATTTTCTACTTTAGCAATTTACTAGTAATTAAAAACAAAAGTTAAAAAAAAGTCTGTGGTTTCCTGACATAGCAAGTACTCAATAATGGTTTCCTGAATCCCAAATATAACACGCAAAAGAGAATTTCAAAGTCAAAAGACTAGAATTTAGTAATAGAGAAAGGCACAAAGAGATGGGGCTTTGACCCTGGTGATGTTCATTTAATTACTGACTTACTCATTGAACAAATGTAAATTCTGTGTCTGGAGTAATCTTGTCCCTAAGAAGCTTCTAGTCTGCTGGTCACAGACAAATATCTTTGACCTCAGTGAGTCAACAATATAATCTTTAATATCCTAGAATATATGGGTTAAAAAAAAAAGGTAAATACCTGCATTCATAACAGCCCAGGATTTTCCTAGAAAGAAAAGCCTGTTACCACACTGCTGGCCTGCAAGATAATGTAACTATTACTCCAGTACAGAGCCTGAGATAAGAACTCTTAGAACTTTAAGTTTCTTATCAGAATATGTGTTTTTCCTCTTAAAATATATAGCTTTGATGGGAGAAAGAGGTAAAAGGGATTAAGAGTACACTTCTCATGATGGAGCACTGAGTCATGTACAGAATTTTTGAATCACTATACAATGCCTGAAACTAATACAACCCAGTATGTAATTTATGCCAGAAATTAAAAAAAAACTTATGTATACATACATCTATCTCTCTATATATATACAGTTTTAGGCCTTCTGAAATCTCTAAGATAATTTGTTACAAGGTGAACTTTCTTCTTTATAAATTCAGACACATTTTGATGACAAATGTGACACTGGTCCAAAGCACAGGGTGTCCCTCCTACAGCACGGTAAACTCGAGGCCCTTCTGAGCAGAAAGGAACTGTACTTCCAAGTCCCTTCTGCCCACCCTGCTTCTGGTTTACTCACGTGCTGGCTAGGAAAATGCTAATTTTATTCTGTTTCATGGCCTATTCAGTAATTTCCAAAGTAAAAATAAATCTGGTACTGATTTGGCTATGTTTCTTACATCTGGAAAAATAATTAGGATTTACAAATTTAAAATTTTGCTTAGAAAACCAGGGGAATGAGATAAGTAACAATTTCTATGGATTGTTTACTAGGAAGATAAAATGATGAAAGGCTTTCTAGAGCTTTAGTGAAGCATCTTATTTTAATGTCTGTTTGACTCTATGTATACTACAGCATTTTTTTCTCTAGAAAATGCAGGGGGAAAATGTATTCACATCAGTGGTAAGGAGAGGACTGTTCCAGAGTCTGAACTTTGCAAAGTAGAAACTATTTTAGAATTCTATCTGGCTTGATTTGGGCTTTTTTTTTTTTTTTACCATCTTCTGGAGCCATGACTGTTACTGATATCAACCACAGTCAGTCTTTCGGGGGAAAAAAAAATAGAATTTGAGCTTTATCAAGGCTAGGTATGGGGACCTTGTAAAGTGCTTGGATGCAATTCCTCAGAGTGCATTCTCTTCCCTGGTGATCCCAGAAAGGCATATGACCTAACTGTTTCCATTTTTGCCACAGAACCTATTTTAAGATTCCTCTTTTCTTGTCCAAGGACATCACTTGTCATTTACTTAATATATTAGCTTCTGAACTATGTATGAGTCAACAAACTCAGTTTGATGAGGTGGAGATTTATTCAGAGTCTGCTGGGCATCAGGCCCTGTGCCAGATGAGGGAACGCAGGGGTAGAAATCCACTGGCCCAAGTGCAGCGGGGGAATGCACACAAGTGGCCACCATCCTCACAGCGGAAGGAGCGCTACACCACCCCATCCCCCCGGAAGGTGAGGTGTGTGAAGCTGAGGGCAGAGGGGAACTGTAGGGGTGATCAGTTATAAAATGGCAGGGGGACCTGGGACTCCATGAGCAGTGCATCCTACCAGAGCGGAAAGGAAGAGGAAGAAGAATGGGAGAGGGGACTGAGTGGCCACACAGAGCCAGCATTTGTTAAAGCATTGACCACCTGTGAAGAAGTATCCTGCGGTGACTGGAGAGAAACCCCATGTAAGTGGCTAACAAACCCTAGGCCAGGACCCCTTCAGAGGAGTGACTGCACGCACAGAGGCTTGGAGAAGCACCTGGCTCCTGTGACCACCCGCTGTGGGCCAGCCTTCCTCTCCTCCACTATCAAGGCTGCTCAGCTGCTTGCGGGCCCGAAAGCAGGCAGGCAGGCCTGCTGCAAAGGTGGAATGGCGACTCATCTCCTAATCTGGTTTCATGGCCTCATTTTCCCCAGAATTACTGCCTGGCTCACCTGGTGATAAAGGGCACCCAAGCACAAGGCAGTCCTTGCCTGTCCCAACATCACACTGTATCCTACTCATGCTGTCCCACTGGGGCCCCACTCTGACCATAAGTGGTGGGCACTGCCTCCCAGGGTCTCGTTGTAGCGGGAAGACAACGACAGAGGAGAAAGGGAGAGGCCAGCTGAGAGGGCCCATCCCAAAGCCCTGGAACTTACAAGGCCAGTACCTGGTTTGGGGCCCTGGGCCATGGACCATCCCTCCCCAGGAACCAAGGCTCTGGCACCGTCTGCCACTAAGTTCCTTGGAAGCGGATTCTTTCTCTGGGCTCATTTCCTTCTGAACCACGTGTTGGCAAACCAGCTTGTGATTACATAGCCAATAGCCAAATGCTTTAGCACCTTCATTCCAGACTGTGAAACTTTTAACTTTCCCTTAAAAATGTTTATTTATCTACCACAACTTGAGAGCACAGATGCAGGGAAGAGAAGTTCAGAGGCTATTAGTAAATGCTGGAAATGGTTTAAATATACTTAATCCTAGGAAACAAAGACTTTACTTAAGGTCTCTGGCCCAGATGGCCCAGCCTGGCAGGTCCCACACCTGATTTGAGGCCCTTGAGGGCTATAATTAGCCCTGTGGTATCCTCTTAAAGTCCTTATCTTGTTCTTTCTGACTGATTTCTGGGGGCTGTTATCTTTCTCAAAACCTGCGTTTGGACCTAGCCTTCTGGATTTTGTAGGTGCTTGGCTCGGGGAAGGCTGGCTGCCCAGAGGCCAGTTAAAGAGGTTGTGGTGTCCTTGGGCTCCAGGACCCTGAGAGACTCCTATTTTTAATTAAATCTCAAAATTATCCAGAATTGAATAAATCAATTTGAAAAGAAAGAAAAGCGCATCATTCAGATATTTACCATCTAGAGTTCTTTGCAAAGGTCTCATCAGCGGAAGCCTATTTCTTTGAAAATGCCCTCTGCGAACAGTTTTATGTTCCCTAGTTTGCCTCTCACCTTCAAGTGCATCTGACTTGCCCTATATTTAGACAAGTCATAGCTTCCTATCTGATCCAGAAGAGGGAACTGCTCCCAGTACCTCGCCTTTCCTCCATGCCTCCCATCGCAACTGAGAGCAGTAACTAGGACCCACAGAGCACTTCTCCAAATGGGCTTCAGGGCTCCTGCATTAGAAGCAGTGCGGGGCAAAAATGCAGATCTCTGGGTCTTTCCACAGACCATGCAATCCAGCCTTTCATTTTATAAAACAAAAGAGACTACCTGCCTCATTTATGGCCCAGACCGCATTTGTTCCTGCACTCACCTGACCATGCTTGGGATCTATTTTGCTGGGGGCTGAGGATGAGGAGGGGGGTTGGAGCAATAGGAAGGGATGTTTAAATGTTTAGATCTAGCGAATCCGACTCTTCAGGTGTGGGGCCCAGGCACAGGTATCTTTCAGAAGTTCTACATTCAAGATACACAGCCCGATTTAAGAACTGGCCAATGACCTAAATTTCTTAGTCATGTTTTGTCTATAAAATGGGAACCTGAATTGAAAAGCAGCAATTCAAGTGAAAATTAAACATAATATACTGATTTTCTATAAGTAATGATTTCTTTTGGCCGATGTACTGTCAATTTCTGGTCACTTAACAGTGAAAATGTCAGGGAATAGGCGAGGTACTCATGAGATTTATTCTTTTTTTTTGTTGTTCATAACTTTTTTTTTAATTTTATTTTTTTTATTTATTTTTTTTTTAAAGATTTTATTTATTTATTTGACAGAGAGAAATCACAAGTAGGCAGAGAGGCAGGCAGAGAGAGAGGAGGAAGCAGGCTCCCTGCTGAGCAGAAAGCCCGATGCGGGGCTCAGAACCCAGGACCTGGGATCATGACCTGAGCCGAAGGCAGTGGCTTAACCCACTGAGCCACGCAGGCGCCCCTTTTTAATTTTATTTTTTATAAACATATAATATATTTTTATCCCCAGGGGTACAGGTCTGTGAATCGCCAGGTTTACACACTTCACAGCAATGAGATTTATTCTTAAGTATGTCTTCAAGAACTCTGTTTTTGACTAGGGCCCACCAGAAGCTCTCTCTGCCTCTGATACATAGGAATGGCCCAGTGAAGTGAGGCTCTACTTATTTACAAAGCAGGTAAGTTAAATGTCAGATTAAAGAAAAATAAGAAAAATTCTATATCCTAGAAATGTCAGTAGTTCAATAAGCAAACTGAAGACCTGCCAGTTAATCTGAGTTTTTGAAAAGCACTCTGTGGGTGACCTTTCATATCTAGGACCTTCTGGGCTTCTTCAGACATCTGGACAGTGAGACTAAACAGGCAGCGTAGTAAGAATCTTTGCCGGACTCAGAGCCGCATGAACTTGCGAGGCCCAAGCAGCAGCGCCAACCACCCAACAAAGCCCTGGGCCAGCAAGAGAGGACAGGAGAGGGACAGCTGGCACGGGCTCTCCCTCCAGGCTTCTTTCCTGGATCTGTCCTTCTCAGATTCTAACTTTAACAAACAAGGAGTGGACAGGAGAATACTTTTACGTGGTTTGCTGTTCAGGACCCTGGGAAACCTTGACCACAGCACTCATCCCTGCCTCCTGCCCGCTTGATGTATCAGGCACTTGGGAGCCGCACATGCACAGATGTAAAACTACCTTTAGTGCAACTGGCTAGGACAAGCTAGAATGCCCTGTTTGAAGGCAATTGATAAATATAACAAGTCAAAGCCTGCGGGACATTTCTGTCCCTCCAGAATCTTAATAGCAAAATCAGCACCAAAGTCATGTTTTCTTAGAAGGTGATATTAACTAGAGAATCACATCTATGTCTCCAGAAGAGAAAGGCCCAAAGAGACTTAAAATCTTTTAGATTTTTTTCTTCTTTTAAAATTTTATTTATTTATTTTTATATAAGTAGGCTCTGTGCCCATTGTGGAGTCCAATGCGGGGCTTGAACTCAAGACCCTGAGATTAAGACCTGAGCTGAGATCAAGAGTCAGGTGCTTAACCAACTGAGTCACCCAGGTGACCCTCGGTTTTTCTCTTCTTTTAAAATAATACGAGACAGGGAGGTGCACCTGGCTGGCTCAATCAGTAAAGCATATAATTCTTGATCTCAGGGTGGTGAGCTCAAGCCCCACATGGGGCATAGAACTTACTGAGGAAAAGTAAGTAAATAAAAACAAATTTTAAAAAATGAGACAGAATTTTGGTTAGTGCTTCATTACCCAATGACAATATGTGTAAATAAATTCTGCCTTTGAATTAGGGCTTTGCTTTGCTGTTAGGTAGTGTGTATCTCAAGCAGGGGAAGCCAGGAGCTGAGATGACCTCAGAGCTCATTTAGCCATGTCCACAGCAAGCACTTACAGCTATGAGCCCCCTCAAAGCAAGTATAACAGTTCCGCAGTAGGTCTTCTAGGTAAATGTATTGAGTAATACGAGCCATGTTAATATCCAACATCATTACAGACCCTTTGCTTTTTAGACAAATACACGATAACATGAAATCTTGAGCAAGAGGAAAGCTTCACTAGCATGGAAAATTCTTTTCCCAAAGAATTTTATCCTAATAAAATGTATTTTTTTTGCTTGGAAGTATCAATTACTGTCATACTTTACTTCACTAATATGCTCATAAATGGAAATTTAAAAGTTTAAAAAATTTCCTGTGACTCTAAGTCTCACTATAAGTGTTTACAATTTTCTTCTGGACCAACTGGTCATTATAGTTACGACTGGGCATAAATGATAAAAATTACACAAATATAATATACATATTGATAAGCAATTATTAGACATAAATTCCTGGATACATTTTCAAAATGCACCTTTTAAAGAGATGGATTTGGTTCTGGCAGGCGGAAGATTGTGATGTCTTTATGGATGTTTAGCCCTGGACACCTCCATGTTATAAGGCTCTCTCTCAGCTTTGAGCCTTTCACCCTGGGGTCAAGGCACAGAGCAGGGTTCAAGGCAGTGAGGGGTGCCTTCTTCTATTAAGCAGGGGTAACAACTGTAGGCAGAGAGGCAGTGTGGCCCAGGACAGCCCAGAGGGACCACAGGGTACTCAGGCCTCCTACAAGGACATTTTAGAAAAAAGAGGATGCATATAAATTGGGGATCTGAATATTGAGGCTCTCATAATTGTCTGTGCCCACAGACTCCTCACAAGTTTAAGGAACTAGGCTATGGGGAGGGACTGTGCTCTACCCCCACCCCCAGCCTCTCCTTTAAATGGGGGCTGAACAAGTACTCTGAAATACTGAGTGGGGCTCCAGATTCAGGTTGGTCTGCCCTCAGCCTTGGTCTCATCCTGATCCTGACCCCAACTGAGGTTCACTGAGGACCAATCCCACTTTGCCTCACATTGATTCTAGGTTTCCACATTCAATTCGTGCCCGCAAACCTTGTGTGTAAAAAACATATTTTTTTAAAAGATTTTATTTATTTATTTGACAGACAGAGATCACAAGAAGTCAGAGAGGCAGGCAGAGTGAGAGGGGGAAGCAGGCTCCCTGCTGAGCAGAGAGCCCGATGTGGGGCTCGATCCCAGGACCCTGGGATCATGACCTGAGCCGAAGGCAGAGGTTTTAACCCACTGAGCCACCCAGGCACCCCTAAAATACACATTATATGAAGATAAATTTTACTCCAAAAATTTCACCTGACGTTTAAATTTTTTTCTAAGAAAAAAACCAAAGCATATGAATGTTTGTAAAAAGAATAAGGACGGAGGAGGAACAGTGTGTGAAAGATGCACTCAGGTGTATCTGAAAATGGCATTAGGGAATTTAAGGAATTATTCAAACCACCAACATGAGGGAGGACTTTATTTCTCATTTACTTACAGGAGTGTTTTAAATGCAGAAACATACAGATAACAAATGGCAAATCACCCTCCACCCAAAGAATTCCTGTTGTCCTTCAACAAGTAGTACACGTGCCTGGTCAGAAAATCCAAGCTGTATGTGAAAACGGTTACCTTAATTTTTTTTTTTTTTTAAGATGTTATTTATTTGAGAGACAGAGCAAAAAGAACACAAACGGTGGGGAGGGGCAGAGGGAGAAGCAAATTCCCCCCTGAGCAGGGAGCCTGATGCGGAGCTCGATCCCAGAACCCTGAGATCATGACCTGAGCTGAAGGCAGACATTTAACTGACTTAGCCACCCAGGCGCCCAAAGATATCTTAATTTTTCCTCAAAGGTAGCTATGTACCGGGTTTCCTGGAAGCCCTTCTAGGAAAAACAAAGGACGTGTTCGCATTCACCCATTTCTTGTCCCTTCCTTCCCTTCTTCAAAATTTAACTCAAACTTGTTCTGTACCTTGCTTTCTCTACTTGCTAAAATAGCAAACACACACTCACGCATGCACGTGCATGCACATACACACAACACACACCCCAGCACGAAGAGACCTTTTAAAAACAAGGTTCTGTGGAACCATTATCTTACTATAATTGTCCTAAACTGTCTCCTACTCAGTTTAGCTGCGTCTGGGTTCTTGCTAATAGAAATGCTTTGACAACATTATTTTGGCTCCCTTTGCAGTTATTACCATTACCCTAGCAAGAGTCATTCTGGTTGGAGGGTAATCTAAATTTTGATTCAACTGCATTCTAGAAAGCCTGAGCCAATTTACACTTCTGTCAAGTATAGAAAAGTGTCCACTACTTCACACAGGGCAAGAACAGGTCATCAACCAGCGTTTGCCGACAGAGTGAGTAAAATGTCACGTTTCCCTGTTTGAACTTAAATTTCTTTAATTGTGAGTGAGGCCGAGCACCTCTTCTTAGGTTATGCTTTGATTACTGGTTGTCTTTTTTTTTTTTTTAAAGATTTTATTTATTTATTTGACAGACAGAGATCACAAGTAGGCAGAGAGGCAGGCAGAGAGAGAGAGAGAGGAGGAAGCAGGCTCCCTGCGGAGCAGAGAGCCCGATGCAGGGCTCGATCCCAGGACCCTGGGATCATGACCTGAGCCGAAGGCAGAGGCTTTAACCCACTGAGCCACCCAGGCACCCCACTGGTTGTCTTTTTGTATCAATTTATCAAAATGCTACTTGAGGGACGCCTGGGTGGCTCAGTTGGTTAAGCAGCTGCCTTCGGCTCAGGTCATGATCCCGGCGTCCTGGGATCGAGTCCCACATCAGGCTCCTTGCTCATCAGGGAGCCTGCTTCTCCCTCTGCCTCTGCCTGCCATTCTGTCTGCCTGTGCTTGCTCTCTCTCCCTCTCTCTCTGACAAATAAATAAATAAAATCTTTAAAAAAAATGCTACTTGACTTAAAGATGTTAACCATTTTTCATATGTTGCAAATATTTCCCCACCATGTCCAATTTATCTTTTGAGGTTTTTTTGGTCATACAGAAGTTTTAAATTCCCATACTTTTTGTATCTCTTACCTGTCTGAATTTTGCAGGAGCGTGGTGGCAAGAGGTATGTAAGGAATGAGGTAAAATGAAATGTAGTAATTTTCCCAAACAATTGTCATCAGACCATGTAACAAACAACCCTCCTTCTTCCCCACTACCACAGAATGTTAATTTTACCATAAACTAAAGTCCCAGTTTTATTTTGGTCCATTTATAGGCTCTCTGCTCTATTCCACTGATCTATTTCTTCCCTAATTCAAAATGTATTATATTATTCAGAATACATTTTAATATCTGGCAGAGCTAAAAACCTCATTTCTCTTCTTTTTCAGAAATCTCCTTGCTGTTCTAAAATGCTTATTCCTATATATTTGAATTAGCATCACATTTTCACAAGACTCAATCTTTTGGTCCCAGCAGAGTTTTAAAAATATTCTTCATATAGATTATCAATACTATTTTTATAAATTACTACACACGTTTTCTCTTTTGGCTTCTTTGGCAAATGGGGCCTTTTCTTCAATAATATTTTCAGATGGCTATTAAAGGGAAACAAACAAACAAAAGGAAACAAACAATTTTAGACAAACCTTGTAGCCTACCTCCTTACCATGTTTTCCTATTGTGTCCAATAATGTATCTAGTGATTTTTAGTTTTATAACCTTCTAATCTTCACGGAGTTTTGCTTCCTGTAGGTTACTTGACCTTCTCACTTTTTCCTCCTGTAGAAGTGCATTGGTCAGCAGCCCCAGTGCCACGGAAAGTACCAGCGGTGGTAATGGGCTTCCTGACATTGCTGAGAATGCTTCTAGTGACTCACTGTGGAGCATGATGCTGCTTGTGCTCTGATGTAAGACACAGACACACTGGCTAGGTGAACTTGCCCCACAACTTAGAAACTGAAACGTAGTCATCTAGCCTTCTCCGCTGCTGCACCCCGCTGGTGGACCTGCACTTCTCCTTCTCTATACTCTTATCACAAGTCTTATCCTGGGGACACCCTGCCTAATCAGGGGCACATTCTGCTCCAGTGTGGGGCCTCCCATCTTGTGCACTGTCCTGGAGCCCTTGCTTCTATCAGAGGGTCAGTTTGGGGAGGGGTCCTCTTTGCAATTTTTTTCCTCCTAGCTCCCCAAACATCAAAGGAAATATTTCTGTACAAGATGGTTTGGAAGCCTAATGGACTGTGAGGGTCAGAAGCCATGCCCTGGACCCACAGCTTGCCTCTCAGATGATAAGTGCCTTACTAATTTTCTCATTGGTTTAGTTCCTATATATCTCTCACTAGAGAGAACTAGCTCTGGGCATGGAGAAGTCTCTGTCTTCCTGCTCACATTCTGCTACGAGTAGAAAGTAAAAATGAAGACCTCCAGCTTTGCCTCTGGTATAATGTGGAAATCCCTGGACGAAGTTTCTACTTTGATGGCATTTTTGCTGCTTTTGCCCACACTTTCTTGTTCTCCCTCATTCTCTGCAAGATATTATGCGAGATTCTATTTACTCACTTCTTGCTTCATGTTTCTGAGGAAGGCAGACTTAGAAACGGTCGGAGCTGCCCCAGGATGATTCTTGGAAATCCTGGCCTTGTTCTTCTACTGAAAGCTAGCTCTGTTCTTTAACGTTGCTCAGATATTTTTGTTTTGCTTAGTTTAGTTCTTTCAACTATTTTTTGCTCATATTATTATGATTTTGGTTTTGTTATGCCATCTAAACTGGAGGCTTCTGTATTTATTTACGCTGGTAACTCCAAGGCTGAAGGGAATACTGAGAGTGAGCTCTCTAAATTACAGCCCCTGGCATTTGCTAAAGACATACACTGATTTTCAGCACAGTTGCCCTTACCTGCCGCTTGAGTGCCTCCAAAGACTCGAACTCCAATCTGGCCAGTTTCATCTGGATATGCCGTGGTTTATCAGGTATGGCAAATGCAAGTATGAACTTTAAAGCCAGGAGTGCATGCTGAAAATAAGAAAGAGTACATGTTGACATGCCACACTAGGCTACGGTGTGCAATGAGACAACAAGGGACCTAAGCAATCTGTGATTCTTCTCATTAGTCTTATTAATTTCTTATGACTGGCCTGTCCTTTATCAGAGATCAACCAGGCCCAAGAGTTCTATTTAACCCACCCCACCACGGTGGCCCACTCAATAGCTACTGTCTTATTTGCTTTATTCTTCTAAAATTGGTTATTCACTCAAATTGATACCATACATTATTTTCAGTGTTTTACAGAAAAATGAAATTTACTCTGAGAAGTCTTTCACAAAATGTGTTTTTTCTATCTGTGTCCACCTTTCCAGTGTACGTTAGCATACAACACTGGCAGACTCCCTCTATTCTTTGCCCAGTAACATCTTCCCTGTGCTGTGCTTCAGGCTATTATGTGAAACATACAGTGCCTTAAACACCAGGTGCCTTGAATCCTCTGTACCCCCACAAGTATCTGCTACTGTTTCTTTCATGGAATGATAATCAATAAATATTGATGAATTGATTGGTTGCAATGTACTACTTTATGCTGCTGACTCCATCTATATGGTAGGGCAGGTACACAGAAACGTAGAGTGTATCCATTAAACACAGGAAGCTTAGAACCCTTCTCCACCAAAATTATTTGGGGTTTTTCATACCATAATGATATGAGGTTTATAATTATGCTTTTTTCTCTGTAGAACAGAATAAACCAACAGGATTGTTTCCATTGGTAAGCCTGCTCTTCAGATGCATGGCCTCGACCTATGGATGATTCTACAATTCTAGTATCATCTTGTGATCCAGGATCAACACCCACAGAAGTCTGAATGATGAAAAGAATAAAGTTGCCTCTTTGATGACAGCACGAATTACTAAATATTAAAAGCTATGAAATGATTTTTAAAGGTAAGAAATGATTAAAAGGCATTTTGAAAATCAGCGAAGGAAATGGAGCAGCCTCTAAGAAATGCTGTATTGAATTGCTGACAGAAAAAGAGGACAGCTTAAAAAAATCAGATGAACCCCTTACTGTGATATTTTCAAAAGGAGGATGAAAGATGAATACCATGTGGATATCTACTGGGAGAGGAATGAAATAATGAAGGAAATCAGCATCATGCCAGAACAAGCAATAATTCAATCCAAAGACCTGGAAATGGGCAGAGCCCCAGGGCAGGCCAGGTGCTCCTGGTATTAACAGGAGATGTGGACTGGACCAGGGCCAGGCAGTCTTCACCAGAGTGTTACTACTGGGACCCCAGAGGACACCTGCAAGGTGCTGATTAAGTATCTACAGTGTGAAAACTAGTAGATAACACAGCATGGATCAGGTGACATCATCTGTTGTAAGTCTGAACTAACTGAATTAAATTAACAGGAACCTGGATAAAATCTACAAAGAACAAATAAATAATTCAAAAAAGGTATACTGTGTCATTATTTCATTCCATTGGAGCACTGACACATAATTTTATATAAGACTTAACCTCTTCAGTAGAAATACTAGACAAGAAATAAACAAATGAGCAGATGAAAAGAAATCTTCCACATTTTCCAGGAAAGGCGTGTCCTCAAACTGCCAGAACCCCATCATGAGCCAGTCACTGGCCCCTTTCCATCTCTCCTAGAAATCTGTACCCATTTTCTCTTCTTTGGAGTCTTGGAGGTCACCAGTGAAAAAAAAAAAAAGACCCTGCCAAGGTCTTCCCTTGGAAACAAGGTTCCTGTAAGATGTGTCAACTCTCCTTTGGGAACCAGGACTGGTTACTGGGCAACCGAGCAAGGCTGCCACAGACCTCAGTGCTCACAGGTGCCATACAAAATGTCCATAACCCTCAAGAATTAAAAATGTTGGTATTTATTAAACAATATAAGTTGATATAGGAAGTCATTTTAATATGGTTAGAACACTTACATAGCAGTAAGTTCTGCGTAGTTTGGAAATCCTGGTAAGTTATGAGTAGTTACCATAATATACCATAACCTGGTAAGTTATGAGTAGTTCTGTAGTTTGTTTTCCTGAAATAATTTTATGTTAAATGTTTTTAAAGGCCCATATGTAGAGAGATCAATTTCTTTTGAGCTGTATTTGCAAATAGGTTCCTAATAGACCTGCTTATTTTAAGCTTTTAACTTCCCACTGAACACCTCCAGGGTTATGTTTCTTGAAGGGTTCCACACAACACACACAGCTGAATACTCCTTAGCTGACTACCAGCACCACAAAGCCAGAGGGAAGCAGTACTGTGTCCCTCCTTTCACGTATATTAGTGACTAGTGTGCTAGATATGGGTCACGTGTTGGAGGACTCTACAGGGAAGGAGATGATGTCCCGGCACACGGTCTAGAGGAGGAGACGAGTAATTACAGGCCATCCCCTAATGCCACGCATGAGTGGTCCCACCCAGTATACACAGGACAAAGAGCCTATAGACTGGCAGTTACCTGGGTTTTTAGCAGTTTGGAGAGGGAAGTATGTTTGCAGAGACATACAGGATGAGGAGTTGGCTAGGAGAGGGGAGGAGTGTTCCCAGAGAGGAAACCAACACACAGAGGGGCAGTGGGGTTGAGGAGAGAAGGGACATGGAGGCACTCAGATACTGGAAGACACAGTAGCTGAGTGAGGAGTGAGGAGGCACTGAAGATGTCGACACAGGAATGACGGGCTTGGAGGTCTCCATTTGTGGCACGGATAGCAGACCAGTGTGTAGTGTGCAGCAGTACAGGCAGGTAATCGGGGTGAGCCAGTGTGTGCAAGAGTAATGGGACGGAACCTCCAGGACTGAATGGAGGGCTCGCCAGCAGAGGACCAGACAGGCTTCCACGGCTCCTCCATCATGATGTGGGCAGGATGAGGAGCAGGCTGGAGGGAAGGGTCTGCACGGCCTATGCACTTTCAGGGGACTGTGGGATATCTGGGTAGAGATGCTCAGCAGGCAGTGGGGCAGAGGGGTCTCAAGTTCATGACAGGGCTGGAGGCAAACACCTGGGAGTTGCTAGGGCATATGCATAAGAGGCACATAATGCCATGGAAATGGCTGAGATCTGCAGGGATGCACAGTGAGGGAGAAAAGATGAGACGAGGTAAGAAGTCGGCACAGGATGGAACTGGAGGAATGTATTAGGTGTGATGAGCAGAGGGAGAGGTCTGAAAAGTAGCTTGAGAAGCAGCACATGGGGGGAGGCAGAAATCGGGGAGCTTGTGGGGTTACAGAAACAAAGCAGAGAGAAAGAAGCCAGTCAAGTGGGCACTGGTAGGTCATGTACATGGAGGCTGGGGAGCAACCTTTGGTTTTTAACCACCAGGAGGCCTTTGGTGGCTCTGGTGGGAGTGGTTTCAGGTGAGTGGAGGTCACAGAAGCAAGACTAAGGAGAGCCAAGAAGGGCCTGGGAAGCAAGAATGGAGAAAGCAGGGCTTGTCACACTGAAGAGGGAGAGCTGACTCAGGGAAACAAAGGCACTGGGGGCACTCATTTTAAAGAAGAGAAGAACTCTAGAAGAAATTTATTGTTCAGAATTGGCAATTCATACTTAAAATGAGGAAGGACAGGTGACCATCCCATAGTGTTCTCATTTTTCTTTTACAGACCTCATCTTAAACCATCACTATGTATCCTTTCCTCAAAACAGATCCTCATAATCTTCAACAGAAGAAAAAAAAGTGCCTTGAAGAGCAAAACAAAATGCCAATATTATTAACCAGATTAGAAGAAGATATATCAACATCTTGGCAATAGTTTTCTTTGGATGGTTGGCAATATGGGCAATCTCTTTATCTTTAGTCTCTGATAACATGCATTACTTCTTTTTTCCTTTTCTACATTTTTTTTGGTTTTTACTTTAATTCCAGTTAACATACAGTGTAGTATTAGTTTCAGGTGTACAATACAGTGATTCAGCACCTCCATACATCACCCTGTGCTCATCACAGCAACTGTGCTCCTTAATCCCCATCACTTATTTAGCTCATGCCCCCTCACCTTCCCTCTGGTAGCCATCAGTTTGTTCTCTATTGTTAAAGAGTCCGTTTCTTGGTTTGTCTTTTTTTTTTCACTTTTGCTCATTTGTTTTGTTTCTTCAGTTCCACATATGAGTGACCATATGGTCTTTGTCTTTCTTGTACTTATTTCGCTTAGCATTATACTCTTTAGTTCTATATGTGTTGTTGCAAATGGCAAGATTTCATTCTTTTTTTACGGCTGAATAATGTTCCATTTGTATGTGTATATATAGACATATATATACACATACACATATACACACATACATACACAGCTCATCTTCTTATCCATTCATCAATCGCTGGACACTTGGGCTCCCCCCATATCTTGGCTATTGTAAATAATGCTGCTACAAACATAGGACTGCACATTGTGCATTGCTTTTATAAGGGGGAAAAACCCACTTCAGTCAAAAAGAATGCAAGTGTTCCTCACAGCTGGGGAAGGTCAGGGAGAAGACATGACCACTAGTGAACCCGTGAGCTGGACCTAGATGACTGGAGGCTGCTCACTTCCTCCCCTGTCCTTGGAATGTGGGAGTGAGCTTGCCCCTCCCACTCCCAGAAGCTGCTGTAAGGACATCAGCTTGAGATGGTGAGGTGGTGTTGAGAACGGTACAGTTGATGGTACAGTTGACCAAACCCAGCGAGGGCCTCTATTGAGAAAAGTTCATAAAAACTTTTTAGATGTGGTGAGGAGGTGCAAGGATCCACTCATCTTGCTGCTGCCCAAGACAAGCCTCATAGGTAAGTTCCCTTTGCTATTTAACTGTCATCTTCCCACTTGGAGAGGCTGGCCTCTTTCTTCCATCTCTTCCTGCCCTCCACACTCAGGGGTCAGCTCAGATTTCACCCAGGAAGCTCTTGGGAGGGTTGTGAACTGACACTCACCTAAAGGAATTACATATGCTAAAGCTCCTAACCCCCCTTCACTATAACTGCCCATATGCCCAGGAGACAGACCCAAACCAGAAAACTTGCAGCCCAGGGAGTCTGGTTTTTTAATCTGGGGTCCGAGATGACAAGCAGCTGGTGAAGGTCATCACTTTGTACTCATTCCTTCTGCAAATATGTAGGAGAGCACTTACACACAGCCAGGCTACCTAGATGCTGGCCTTCTTTCACCACTTCCTTCCCTCCTCAAACCTTGTCACACTGATCCAACCCTCACCCTGCCCCACTTTGCAGCACTCCAGAAGTTCCACCAATTACAGGCTTTTCTGGTTTGACATATCCCTGGGAGGGTAAAGGAGCATTGCCATTCACAGGTAACTGTCAGTAAGTTTAATTAGCTAGTGCTAGCAAACTCTGTCCTCCACCCACCCCCAATCCTCTTGAGTGCTCAGAAGTAGGGGGATGCCACAGCAGCTTCAGCAGTGGGATACTGGCTTTGAGGAAGAGGAATAAATAGAATCAGAATGGAACTAACACTATCTTAATGCTCAGGAAAGGATAAATTAGACATCCAGCCACCGTTGCAGTCTCTTCACTGGTTTCTTGTACCCAGGATCCAGAGTTCAAGTTGATGGATTAAGTAAGCTTTTGTAGGCTAGCCTGGAAACCTAAATAACAGTTATAGCACCATGTTTCAAAAAAAAAAATCAACCTTTAAAATGTTGTTTATATATTCCCTACAGCAAATCTGTTTCAAGGCTGGGAACTGCTTTATGCTAACTGAACTGAGAAAAAAAATCGCAAAAGGCATTTTAGCTATTTCTACTTGTTTTCATAAATAAAAGCAAACCTAAGACAAAATGTGAATCTATTCAGATTTGAAGAAAAACATATTCAAAAATGAATACTTTGGTTGGCTTTTCATAGCCTGTGAAAAGAGAAGACATTTTGTGGCCATGATTGTCATTCTTTCTTCATTGACAATCTTCTTTTAAAGTAAAACTCACAAAATTGTATCCTAAACAAAGCAAAGAAGAAAAGAAACAGTTGGGGGTTGGTGGGAAAATGGGCAGAATTTTAAAAGTAGTAAATACAAAGAAGTTGGCTCCCCATAACAACATGCTTCAAGTAATGATTATAGGGTGTATTAGTCAGGAAAGAAGAAAAGGACAAGCCAAAGTAAAGGAGCATCTGGAGCTAAGTATTTCCCAGAAACACAGTACTGCCTACCCAGCCACTGGTGCCATGCACCCATGGTCACCCCAGGAGGTCAAGCTCTTGGGAGTCTTATGGCAGGTGCACAGTCTGTGAGCAGAACCTTTTTATTTTACAAAAACTGGAAACTATGACACAATCGACAGTAGCAGCTGTGTTTGTAGCAGCATGTCCCCAACCCTGTCTCTTATGAAATACAAAATGCAAATTAGAGATAGTTCTTAGAATTCTGAAAAGATAATTTGATCTCCACAGTGGAATGTCAGCCATGGTACCTCTTTCCATTCAGAGTCCAGCCACCACTGAATAAAAGAAATTCCAAAAGAGCATCCTCTGCTGATTACCAAATTACATGCCAAATGCCAATTAATAAGAAATGATTAATAGATCCAAGATTGAAAAAAAATATGGAATTAGGCTCTTAAGAAGCAAACCTCAGACAAACAGAAATACAACATACCAAAATCTATGCGTTCCAGCAAAAACAGTTCTAAGAGGGAAGTTCATAGCAATATAGGCCTGCCTCAAGAAATAAGAGAAATTCAAATTAACCGTTTAACTTTAAACCCTAAAGGAACTAGGGGGAAAAAAAGAATAAATAAAGCCCAAAGTTGGTAGAAGAAAGGAAATAATAAAGATCGGAGTGGAAATAAATGAAATAGAGACTAAAAATAGAAAAGGATCAATCAAACTAAGAGCAGATTCCTTGAAAAGATAAACAACATTAACGCATCTTTAGACTCATCAAGAAAAAAAGAGAGGGCTCAAATAAAACAATCAGAAATGGAATACAAGTTACTGATGCCACAGAAATACAAAGGATCATAACAAACTACTAGGCACAATGACAGGCCAACAAATCGGACAACCTAGAAGAAATGGATAAATTCCTAGAAACAGAAAATCATCCAGACTGAATCATGAAGAAATAGAAAATTGGAACAGGATGATTATTAAGAAACTGAATCAGTAATCAATAGCTCCCAACAAATGAAAGTCCAGGATCAAATGGCTTTATTACTGAATTCTACCAAACATTCAAATAAGATTTAATACCTATCCTTCTCAAACTCTTCTAAAACATTGAAGAATATGGAAAGCTCTCCTCATTTTATGAGGCCAGCATAACCTTGCTCCCAAAACCAGACAAGGACATCACAGAAAAAGAAAATTATAAGATGGGGATAAAAATAGATGCAAACTCCCCACCAACAAAATATTAGCAAACTGAATTGAAGACACATTAAAAGGATCATACCATGATCAAGTGGGAATTATTCCAGTGATGAAAGGATGATTCAACAATTGCAAATAAATCAGCACTACATTAACAAATGGAATGATAATGCAATAAAAGCATTTGACAAAATTCAACATCAATTTATGACAAAAACTCTCAACAAAGTGGGTATAAAGGACATGTACCTCAAAATAATAAAGTCCATAGATAACAAACCCACAGCTGACATCATACTCAATGGTGAAAAGCTGAAAGCTTTTCCTCTAAGATCAGGAACAAAGGCAAGAACGACCACTATTCCTACTTTTATTCAACACAGTACATACTAGAAATCCTAGGAAGCAATTAGTCAAGGAAAAGAAACAAAAGGCATATAAATTAGAAAGGAAGAAATAAAACTGTCACTATTTGCAGATGACATGATGTTATATATAGGACACCCTAAAGATGCTACCAAAAAACTTATAAAATAAACGGATTCTATAGATTTTCAGATAAAAAATTATTATACAAAAATCTGTTCCATTTTTGTACTCTGATAACGAGTTATCAGAAAGAAAAATCAAGAAAATAATCTCATTTACAACTGTATCAAAAAGAATAAAATAGCTAGGTATAAATTTGGCCAAAGAGGTGAAAGCCTTATACTATAAAAACTATAAGACATTAATAAACTGAAGAAGACAGAAATGAATGGAAAGATATTCAGCACTCATGGACTGGAAGAATTATTATTATTAAAATGTCTATACTACCCAAAGCAATCTACAGATTCAATGCAATCCATATCAAAATTCCAGTTACATTTTTTTCATAGAACTAGAATAATTCTCAAATTTGCATGGGACCACAAAAGACCTCAAATAGCCAAAACAATCCTGAGAAAGAACAAAACTGGAGGTCCTACACTTGCTGATTTCAAATTGCAGTACAAAGTTATAGCACTCAAACAGCACAGTATTGACATAAATGAAACAGAATCGAGAGCCCAGAAATAAACACAAGCATATATGGTCAATTAATTTATGACAAAGAAAGCAAAAGTATACAACAGGGAAAAGAACTCTTAGAAATCTGCTCTTGGTGAGAGACGTCCCTGCCTGAAAGGTGCTCAGGTGGCAAAGCAGGGCGCAATCCTAGGTGGGGCAGTGTGGTTTTAGGATTCTCGGGGGTCACAGAAAGACAAGGGATTCCTGAGTGTGGCAGAGTTCCCAAGCATTGGAGCTGGGAAGCCAGCTGCAAACACAGCGGGCTCTAAGGTCTGGATTGCCATATACCATGAACCTCAGCACAGTTGGGTGACTGCTCTCTGAGCAGGGGCCCAGCGAGTGGCAGAACTGCAGTAAGACCCCCCTCCTTTCACCCCAGGGAGGAGTGGTAGGGGAGCACACCATACGAGTCTATGGGGTTTGGAAACTCAAAACAGGGTTGTGTGCCTGAGATAGAAATCCTTGGTCACAGGCTAGGTGAGCATGGAATGCACAGAGAGACCAGGTAGACAGGAATAATTTGACTGCTTTTCCCTGAGGGCACCCTGAAGAGGGGGGCCAGAGCTCTTGGCTCAGGGGCCAGAGATTGGGAGGCCGCCATCTTCATTCCCGTCCTCCAGAGCTCTATGGAAAGTGTTCATGGAACAAAAGCTACCGAGACTGAACACGAGGAGATTACTTAGCCTGGGCCCTGGCAAGGGTAGTGCAATTCTGCCTCAGGCAAAGACATTTGAGAATCACTGCAACAGGCCCCTCCCCCAGAAGATCAGCAAGAACATCCAGCCAAGATCAAGTTTACCAATCATAGATAACTGTAAAACTCCAGAGCTAGAGGAAAATAGTATATAGAATTCACGTTTTTTTCCACCACAATTCTTTAGTCTTTCAATTTTAATCTTTTTCTCTTTCCCTTTTAACCAATATATTTTGTCAATTCTTTTTAAAAATCATTTATTTTCATTTTTACATTTACATTCTATCCTTTCCTTGTATTTATTTGTGTGTGTGTGTGTGTGTGTGTGTGTGTGTGTGTGTGTAAGTTTTTCTTTACAATTTTGGGATGCACTTTCCTCTAACAAACAAACAGACCAATTCATCCCGAATTCAGCGTATGGCTCTATTCTTTTCATCTGTCTGATCATATTTTCTCTTTTTTTTTTCTTCTTTTTTTTTTTTGGTCAAAATCTTTTTAAATTTTCATATTTATAGTACATTCTATCCTTTCAATGTATTTAATTTTATTTTTGTAGATATATAAGTTTTCTTTCTTTACAAATTTGAGATGTAATTTCTTCTAACAAACCGACCAAAATACACTCAGGATATAGTGTATAGCTCTGTTCTTTTTACCTGTTTATATTCCTTTTTTTTTTTTGTCTTTTAATTTTCATTTCTACAGCTACATTCTATCCTTTCATTATATTTAATTTTATTTTTATACATATATAAGTTTTTCTTTCTTTACAATTTTGGGATCTAGTTTTCTAACAAACATACCAAATGTATGGTATGTTTATACCATACCATGTATACCATGTATTGCTCTGTTCTGTTCACCTGTCTGATTATATTCTCTCTTTTAAAAAATTTTTAATATTTTTTGGTTTTAGGTTTCTTCTGATTTGTTAAGCATATATTTCTCTGGGGTTGTTGTTGCCATTCTAGTATTTTATTCTCTCATTCATCTATTCTTCTCTGGACAGAATGACAAGATGGAAAAAATCACCCCCAAAAAGAGAACAACAGGCAGTACTTACTGCCAGGGACCTAATAAGTATGGATAAAAACAAGATATAAGAACTAGAGTTGAGAATAATTATTATAAAGATACTACCTATGCTTGAAAAAAGCACAGAAGACACTAGAGAAATAAAAGAACTAAAATCCAATCAAGTCAAAATCAAAGAAGCTATTAATGAGATACAATAAAAAATGGAGGACTCAAACTGCTAGGATATGAGTCAGAAGAGAGAATTAGTGATATAGAAGACCAAAGGATGGAGAATAAAGAAACTGAGAGAAAGAGAGCTAAACAACTACTGAATCACAAGGGGAGAATTCAAGAGATAAGTGATACCATTCTAACTATAATGAATAATTGGAATCCCAGAAGCAGAGGAAAGGGAGGTGGGGCAGAAGGTATATTTGAGCAAATTATAGCTGAGAACTTCCCTAATCTGGAGAAGAAAACAGGCATGCAAGTCCAGGAGGCACAGAGAACTCTCCTCAAAATCAACAAAAACAGGTCAACACCCTGACATCTAATAGTGAAGTTTGCAGATCTCAAAGACAAAGGGAAAATCCTGAAAGCAGCTTGGGACAAGAGGCCTGTAACCTACAATGGTAGAAACATTAGACTGGCAACATACCTATCCACACAGACCTGGCAAGCCAGAAAGGACTGGCGTGATACATTCAGGGTGCTAAATGACAAAAATAAGCAGCCAAGAATACTTTATCCTGCTAGGATGTCATTCAAAAATAAAAGGGGAGATAAAAGCCTTCCAGGACAAGCAGAAACTAAATGAATTTGTGACCATTAAACCAGCCCTGCAAAAAATACTCCAGGGGATCCTTTAAGCAGAGAGAGATCCCAAAAGTAACACAGACCAGAAAGGAACAGAGACAATATATAGAAATAGGAACTTTACAGGTAATACAGTGGCACTAAATTCGTATCATTCAGTAGTTAAATGGGCAAAATGCCCCAATCAAAAGATACAGGGTATCAGACTGGATAAAAAAGCAAGACCCATCAGTATATTGTCTTCAAGAGACTCATTTTAGACCTAAAGACAACTCCAGATTTAGATTGAGAGGGTGGAAAATCATTTTTCATGCTAATAAATATCAAAAGAAAGCTGGGATAGCAATCCTTATATCAGACAAATTAGATTTAAAACTAAATACTGTAATAAGAGATGAGGAAGGACATTATATCATAACTAAAAGGTCTATCCAACAAGAAGATCTAACAGTTTTAAGTTTTTATGTCCCTAATGTGGGAGCAGCCAATTATGTAAATCAATTAATAAAAAAATTAAAGAAACACATTGATAATAATACAATAGTAGTAGGGGACTTTAACAACCCCTCCCCCCAACTCACTGCAATGGACAGATCATCTAGGCAGAAGTTCAAAAAGGAAACAAGGGCTCTGAATGACACATTGGACCAGATGGACTTCACAGATGTATTCAGAACATTCCATCCTAAAGCAACAGAATATACATTCTTCTCAAGTGCCCATGTGACATTCTCCAGAATAGACCACACACTAGGTCATAAATCAGGTCTCAACTGGTACCAAAAGATTAGGATCATTCCCTGAATATTTTCAGACCACAGTGCTATGAAACTGGAACTCAATCACAAGGGGAAAGAACTTAAAAAAAAAAAAAAATGAGGTTAAAGAGCATCCTACTGGGGCGCCTGGGGGTTTCAGTCAGTTAAGCTACTGCCTTCAGCTCAGGTCATGATCCTGGGGTCCTGGGATCGAGTCCCACATTGGGCTCCTTGTCCAGCTGGGAGCCTGCTTCTCTCTCTGCCTCTGCCTGCTTGTGCTCTCTCTCTCTCTCTCTCTGACAAATAAATAAATAAAATATTAAAAAAAAAGAGCATCCTACTAAAGAATGAATGGGCCAATGAGAAAATTAAAGAAAAACTTTAAAAAATTCATGGAAAAAAATGAAAACGAAAATACAACTGTTCAAAACCTTTGGGATGCAGCAAAGGCAGTCCTAAGAGGGAAGTACATAGCAATACAAGCTTTTCTTAAGAAACAAGAAAGTTCTCAAATACACAACTTAACCATACACCTAAGAGCTGGAGAAAGAACAGCAAATAAAGCCTAAACCAAGCAGGAGACAAGAATTAATAAATATTAGAGCAGAAATCAATGAATAGAAACCAAAATACAGTAGAACAGATCAATGAAACTGAGAGTTGGTTCTCTGAAAGAATTAATAAGGTTAACAACCCTCTAGTCAGACTTAGCAAAAAGAAAAGAGATAGGACCCAAATTAATAAAATCATGAATGAAAAAGGAGAGATCACAACCAACGCTGAAGAAATACGAACAATTATAAGAACATATTATGAGCAAATATAAGCCAGCAAATTAGGCAATCTGGAAGAAAGGATGCATTCCTACAAACATATAAACTACCAAAACTGAAACAGGAAGAAACAGAAAACCCGAACAGACCCATAACCAGTAAGGAAATAAAAAAATCCCCCAAAAAACAAGTGTCCAGGGCCAGATGACTTCCCAGGGGAATTCTAGAAAACACTGAAAGAATTAATACCTATTCTTCTGAAGATGTTTCAAAAAATAGAAATGGAAAGAAAAGTTCCAAACTCATTTATGAGGCCATCATTACCCTGATTCCAAAAACCAAAGGCCCCACCAAAAAGGAGAATTATAGACCAATATCCCTGATGAACACAGATGCCAAAATTCTCACCAAGATACTAGTCAATAAGACCCAACAGTACATTAGAAGGATTACTCACCATGACCAAGTGGGATTTATTCCTGGGATGCAAGGGTTGTTCAACATCCACAAATCAATCAATGTGATACACTACAGTGTGATACAGTACATTAATATGATATACTAAGTAAATAAAAGAAAGGACAAGAACCATATAATCCTTTCAATAGATTCAGAAAAAAGATTTAACAAAATACAGCCTCCTTTTTTTGATTAAAACTCTTCACAGTATAGGGATAGAGGGAACATAACTCAGTATCATAAAAGCTATCTATGAAAAACCCACAGTGAGTATCATTCACAATGGGGAAAAATGAGAGTTTTCCCGCTAAGGTCAGGAACATGGCAAGGATGTCCACTATCACCACTGCTATTCACCATAGTACTAGAAGTGCTAGCCTCAGCAATCAGACAACAAAAAGAAATAAAAGTCATCCAAATCAGCACAGAAGAAGTCAAACTCTCACTTTTCACAGATGACACAATACTCTATGTGGAAAACCTGAAAGATTCCACCTCAAATTTGCAAGAACTCATATAGGAATTCAGCAAAGTGGCAGGATATAAAATCAATGCACAGGAATCAGTTACATTTCTATCCACTAACAATGAGACAGAAAAAAGAGAAATCAAGGAGTCAATCCCATATAGAACTGCACACAAAGTCATAAGATACCTTGGAATAAACCTAACCGAAGAGACAAAGAATCTGTACTCAGAAAACTACAGAACACTCATGAAAGAAATTGAGGAAGACACAAAGAAATGGAAAAATGTTCCATGCTCATGGATTGGAAGAATAAGTATTGTTGAAGTGTCTATGCTACCTAGAGCAATATACACATTCAACGCAATTCCTATCAAAATACGACAACTTTTTTTCAAAGAGCTGGAACAAATAATCCTAACATTTGTATGGAACCAGAAAAGACCCCGAATAGTCAAAGGAATGTTGAAAAAGAAAACCAAAGCTGGTGGCCCCACAACTCTGGACTTCAAGCTCTATTACAAAGCTGTAATCATCAACACAGTATGGTTCTGACACAAAAACAGATACAAAGGTAAATGGAACAGAAGCGAGAACCCAGAAATGGACCCTCAACTCTGTGGTCAACTAGTCCTCAACAAAGCAGGAAAGAATATCCAATGGAAAAAAGACAGTCACTTCAACAAATGGTGTTGGGAATATTGGACAGCTGTATATACACAGAAGAATGAAACTGGACCATTTCTTTTACACCATACACAAAAACAGACAATGGATGAAAGATGTAAATGTAAGACAGGAATCCATCAAAATCCTAGAGGAGAACACAGGCAAGCATCATTTGTGACCTCAGCTGCAGCAACTTCTTGCTAGACACATTTCTAAAGGCAAGGGAAACAAAGGTAAAAATGAACAACTGGGAATTCATTAAGATAGAAAACTTTTTACCTTAAAGGGAACAGCTGACAAAACCAAAAGACAAAAGAATGAGAGAAGATAGTTGCAAATATCTTATCAGATAAAGGACTAGTATCCAAAATCTATAAAGAACTTAACAATCTCAACACCCAAAGAACAAATAATCCAATCAATAAGTGGGCAGTGGACATGAACAGATACTTCTCCAAAGAAGACATCCAAATGGCCAACAGACACATGAAAAGTGCTCAACATTACTCGGCATCAGGGAAATACAGATCAAGACCACGATGAGATACCACCTTATACCAGTCAGAATGGCTAAAATTAACAACTCAGAAAACTATAGTTGTTGGCAAAGATTGGTGGGAGTGCAAACTGGTGCAACCACTCTGGAAAACAGTACGGAGTTTCCTCAAAAAATTGAAAATAGAGCTATTCTATGACTCAGCAATTGCACTACTGGGTATTTATCCCAAAGATACAAATGTAGTGAGCCAAAGGTACTTATACCCCAGTGTTTATGGCAGCAAGGTCCATAATAGCCAAGCTACGGAAAGCACCCAGATGTCCATCAACAGATGAGTGGATAAAAATGGAATATATATATATATATATATATATATATATATGAACACTATTCAGCCATAAAAAATGAAATCTTAGCATTTGCAATGATGTGGATGGAACTACAGGGTACTATGCTAAGCAAAATAAGTCAATCAGAGAAAGACAATTATCACACGATCTCACTCATCTGTGGAATTTAAGAAATAAAACAGAGGAGCACAGAGGAAGTGAAGAAAAAATAAAACAAGACAAAAATCAGAGAGGGAGACAAACCATAAGAGACTCTTAATCATAGGAAACAAACAGGGTTGTTGGAGAGGAGGGGGGTTGTGGTAACTGGGTAATGGACATTAAGGAGGGCACGTGATGTAATGAGTACTAGGTATTATATAAGACTGATGAATCAGTGACCTTTGCCTCTGAAACCAACAATACATTATATGTTAATTAACTGAATTTAAATAAAAATTAAAAAATAAAGGAGAAAGAAAAAAAAAAGAATGAGAAGAAGAACCAAGAGAATTTGTCAGAAATTCTGAATATAGAACTGATGAGGCAGAAAGTATAGCACATCTCCTGACATAAAGGCAGGTCCTCCCAAAGAAGACTCAGAAAGACACCAATGTCAGATTCAGCCCCACAATAGGAAAGGATTGGGATAGGGAGTGTTCACCAAAGTGAATGTATTAAAAACCTGCCTTCAGAAAAACTAGGGCCACAGGGAGCCCTTTCTTATGCCACTTTGTAACAGAGTGACTGTAAGGTTCTTCTCTTACACTAAAGCCAGTGACTTGCCCTTTAAAGAAAGCATGTGATCATCTGGGAGAGTCTTTGTGTGGGACTGCTAGGCCCAAGAGAGAAGCCACACCCACAGTCATACCAGGCTCCTAGTAAAGACTTAGAGGCCAGACTGAAGTCAACAAGATGCTGAAATGGAAAGCCCAAACCTTGTTCCTCCACTGAGATATCGACCTAACAGCAATATACCATCCAAAAAGCCTTTATGAGAACTCCAAAAACCAGTTAAGAAGTTGCAGTACTCCAGGAAAGCACAAAGTGAAGAACGGCTACTTTGAAATACATAAGAAAAGTCACTGGATTTCACCTGCAATAGCTCCTCTCCAAGCTGGTACAACTAAGCACAACTGGGAGAAAATACCCAACTCATGGCTTCTCCCTCAGGAGAGGAGAAGAAGAGTTGAACATATATCCAATGTTCTGGGTTTTCAGGGCATTGCCCCAGGGACTGATTTCTGTCTCAGTAGACTCAGAGTCCTGGAAAGGATGTGACATGTTTTGGATGCCTGGGGGCCACTAAGAGCAACATGAGCTTGGTGGCATGCTGAAGTACCTGCAGTACTGCAGACAGACAATGGAGGGAGCAAGAAATCATAAACTCCTGAAAACGAAACTGACAACCTTCCTAACTGGGAAATTACATGCACAAGTTCAGAGAAGACACATTCCCAGAAAAGGTGTGAGACACCTCCAGCTCTCTAGCTGGGCTGACTGATGGGAGTTTTTTCCATATACAAAGCTAGTCTGTAAAGACTGGGAGAGGTGGCTATTTTTTTTTAAATGCAAAAACCTCACTGAAAAATAATAAGGCATATGAAGAAACAGGGAAACATGGCACCATCAACGGAAAGTAATAAATCTTGAAAAACCAACCCTAAAGAAACAGAAATGTATAAATTACCTGACAATTCAAAATAATTAACCTGAAGAAACTCGATGGGCTACAAGAAAGAAAACTAACTGAAATCTGGAAAATAATGCATGAAAAAAATGGGAATATAAACAAAGAGACAGAAACTATAAAAGAACCAAACAGAACTTCTGAAGCTGAAGATTTCAATAATCAAGAAATTCACTAGACGGGCTCAACAGCTGCCTTGTTCAAGCAGGAGAATCAGTGAACCTGGAGAGAGGCCATTTGAAATTGTCAAGTCAGAGGAATGGAAGGAAAAAGAAAAATGAAGAAAGCCTAAAGGACTTAAGGTACATCGACAAACAGACCAATATACGCATTCTGGGAGTCCCAGAAAGAGAAGAGATTAAAAGTCAGAGAGCTTATTTGAAGAAATAAGTGTCAAAAAGTTCCAAGTCTGAGAAAGGAAATGGACACACAAATTCAAGAAGCACAAAAGATTCCAACTAGATAAACCCAAAAAGGCCCACACTGAAACACAATGTAATCAAATTGTTGAAAGAAAAAGAGAAAATCTTAAAAGAAGCAGATCTACAAGAAAGGACCCATAAAATTATCAGAGAGTTTCTTAGCAGAAATAATACAAGCTAGAAGGGAGTGAGATGATATATTCAATATGCTGAAAGAATAACCCTGTAGCCAGGAGTACTAAATTCAGCAAAACTGTCCTTCAAAAGTAAAGGAGAAATTAAGACCTTTCCAGATAAATAAAAGCTGAGAGAATTCATCACCACCAGATCTACCTTACAAGAAATGCTAAAGGGCATCCATCATGTTGAAATAAAGGATGCTAGACAGCAACACAAAAGCATATACAAACATATAGTAAATATTACCATATTACATATTACATATTACCAAATATTACAAAGGTAAATATTGACAAACACAGAATCCTGTAATACTGTAGTGGTGGTATACACATTGTTTTTTTGTTTTTTTTTTAAATTTTTTTATTTTTTCAGCATAACAGTATTCATTATTTTTGCACCACACCCAGTGCTCCATGCAATCCGTGCCCTCTACAATACCCACCACCTGGTGCCCCCAACCTCCCACCCCCCACCCCTTCAAAATTCTCAGATCGTTTTTCAGAGTCCATAGTCTCTCATGGTTCACCTCCCCTTCCAATTTCCCTCAACTCCCTTCTCCTCTCCATCTCCCCTTGCCCTCCATGCTATTTGTTATGCTCCACAAATAAGTGAAACCATATGATAATTGACTCTCTCTGCTTGACTTATTTCACTCTGCATAATCTCTTCCAGTCCCGTCCATGTTGCTACAAAACTTGGGTATTCATCCTTTCTTTTTTTTTTTTTTTTTACAGCTTTATAAACATATATTTTTATCCCCAGGGGTACAGGTCTGCGAATCGCCAGGTTTACACACTTCACAGCACTCACCATAGCACATACCCTCCCCAATATCCATAACCCCACCCCCTCTCCCAACCCCCTCCCCCCATCAACCCTCAGTTTGTTTACACATTGTTTTTAATTCTGGTGTACAACTTACAGGATAAAAGCATACAAAGTAACTATAAAACTATGTGAATGAATACAGTATATAAAAAACAATCTGTGACATCAATAACATAAAATTGGAGGGGAGACATGTAAAGGAGCAGAGATTTGCATGTGAATAAAGTTTTTATCAGTTTAAAATAGACTGTTATAACTATGTTTTATATACCCACCATGTTAACCACAAGAAATACCTACAGAAGAGACACAAAAGAGAAATGAAAATCAAAGTAAGGCAGTACCAAAAAAAAAAAAAAAAAAAAAAAACCCCAAAAAAACAAAACAGTGAAACACAAAGAAAGGCACTGAGGAGAAAAAGAGGAACAAAATAACTATGAGAGGGGCGCCTGAGTGGCTCAGTGGGTTAGAGCCTCTGCCTTCAGCTCAGGTCATGATCCCAGCGTCCTGGGATCGAGCCCCGTATCGGGCTCTCCGCTTAGCGGGGAACCTGCTTCCTCCTCTCCCTCCTGCCTGCCTCTCTGATTACTTGTGATCTCTGTCTATCAAATTAAAAAAAAAAAAGATTCTCTCTCCCTTTCTCTCTGCCCCCTGCCTGTTCTTTAAAAAAATAATAATAATAAAATAACTATGAGACCCACAGAAAACAATGAAATGGCAACAGAAAATTTGCTACTATCAGTAATTACTTTAAATGTAAACAGATTAAACTCTGAAAAACACAGAGTAGCTAAATGGATAAAAAAACCAGGATCCAACTATATGCTATCTACAAGAGACTCACTTTAGAATTAAGGACACACATAGCATAAAAGTGAAAAGATGTAAAAAGATATTCCATGCAAATGAATGAGAAAGCATTAAAAAAATCTTTGTCTCAATAACACAATGAATAGGAATCTTCTCTGTAGTTTCAAAGGAGGCTTCTTGTATAGTGTCTTCAGTTCCTAACACCTGGTGGGTCACTGATGGACTCTGAGGGATGCAGTGTGGGCAGGGTATCTCCTGTGATAACAGTACATTATGCTCCTGACCAAGGTCATGGTGCATGCTTGGTGCAGTGAGGATGCACACAGGGCATGACAGGGAGTCACCATCATCACAAAGACCCTACACCTTTGGCTTGTCTACATGAGCTATTTCTCAAGATCAGTCAAATGAGTGAAGAGTTGGGTTGAAAAGGTTAGTGGAAAGTTGGAATCTAAAATAAGTGTACAGGGAAAAAAGCAATGAAAAAATATTAGGAGAGTTAGTTGATTAAAACAATAGGAGAAGAGAAACTGATTATAATAGAAACATAAAAATTCTTTTGTTTCTTCTTCGTCCATCTTGCCACTTAATAGAACCAATGCCAATTAGACCAAATGAACAGAAGGAATTAAAGGGTTACAAGTAAATTTAGCTGAATGCCTCATCAGCTCTTCCCTTTTGAAAGTATAATCACCATTGTTGAGACTTGCTAACAAAAGATTAGCAAGATTAGCACCTTATAGGTGAAGGACCCTGAGCGATGGCATTGTCTTTGGTCAACGGGGTGAAGAACTGGCTTTCAAGGCCTTGGCAATTCTGATGTCATCCAAGAGCAGGTCCTATGCAGTGCTGAAGTGATTTACATGTGCAAAACTTTTTCTCTTTCCATTCACAGCTACATTCCATGTACAAAGCAGTTTCTAGGCCAGATTTGATGACTGTGAAAGTGCAATCTGTGGGAGGGTTATATTTTATTTGGAGTTTGTTTTTCCAACAATTATTTTGATCACTCGACAAGGAAAAAAAAACAAGCAACACTTAATAACTGTACTTGGAAATGTTTTCTAAGGCCTACAAGCAAAGTGATACCCTAAGATTGTGGTTTTGTTTCACTATATACTTACTTCATTTACTTAAATTGGACAATCAAGTGAAAATTTAAATAGCGCTGGAGAAGCACACACTTGTCACAAAGGCAAGCCATGGTGCACTCCAAGGGTCCTCTGAGAGGTGGTGGCTCTACCAAAGTGCAAGAAAGACACACAATCAGCCTGCTTAAGTCACCTTCCTGATGCTTGCCTGGTCAGTGACAGAGAGTGAGGAGGCCCAGGCTCAGGAGACTCCACATGTGAAGTCTTACAGGAAACATAATTACTTTTCCTTTTAAGATCCAGTCTGGGGCCAACTAAACAGTCCTTTATGTACTGGCCTCACCAAACACTGTTTATCTTCAGAGATACACAGGCATGGCAGACACTGGAAGAATCTTTAAGTTGGAAAAAAAAAAGTCTCAAAGGCCCAATGGTGGTGGGAATTCCAAGCTACAGGTACAAGACAGGAGGAGAGTTCTTCTCCCTTCACTGTGGTGACAGCAGGATGTGACATATGTGACATATGTGATCTCAGGATGGCTCTGTGCTCACAGACTTCATTTCTTTCCCTCTTAGTCTTTTGTTTTCCTTCTAGTTTTGTTGCTGTTGTTTTCCTTGTAATTTAGATGCCATGGCCATGGGAAACATTTGTTTATTACAGAACTAAATGAGAACCAATCATGTTTAATACCACTTCTTCAAGGACCAAAAATGAAGTAAAGCTACCTGGCATTTCTTTGACACTACTGGGCAGAAGGCTCTGTCCCATCTTCTTGGTTCTACCTGCCTGCTTTGGACAAGCTTCAATTTGCCAAGACCCTCTGTGGACTTGGCCTCTGAAATGGGCCCCCTCCAGGAGCTGCTGCTTCTGCACTGTCCCTGCAAGGCCTGTGCTTCCCCCTCCTTTGCTGGAGCTTAATCCTCCTTTACTCTTATTATGCTACACAGTTGTTGTGAAGCCCAACTGATACGTAGAGAAGGAAATCGTGGCAAAGAGCTTCCAGAGAAGGGCCACCTGATGGGTAGTGATGTCTCTTGCCCCATCAGGAATGCAGAGATTTTAGAGCTGTAAGAGCTGAGTGAGCCTTTCAATCAGTTTGTCACTTTAAGGGCAAAAAACTGACCTACAGAGACTATGTCAGGGCTGACAACGAAGTTCTAGGTTCTTCACTGTACACACTGCTGTTGCCTCCCCCCCAACAACCTGCCTGAGGTTGTTCCGTGAAGACACTGTGGGTGGGAGAGCACAGGCTTGGGAGCCAGGGAGGCATCTGCACAGAGGGCAGGACAAGGTGCAGGTCAGTGAGCCTCCTTTCCCACTGTCGCACCTGACAAATGATGAGTAGTCAAGACACAGAAATGTTACTTTATTTTTTTTCAAGAGTTTATTTATTTATTTGTCAGAGAGAGAGAGAGAGAGAGGGCACAAGCAGGGGGAGCAGCAGAGGCAGAAGGAGAAGCAGGCTCCCTGCTTAGCAGGGAGCCTGATGTGGGACTCAAATCCAGAACCCTGAGATCATGACCTGAGCCGAAGGCAGACGTTTAACCTACTGAGCCACCCAGGTGTCCCAGAAATGCTACTTTCTGAAGTTCCTATGTTACTATTTTGTCAGATTAGTTTCTGACCACCTTCAACTCAGTTTGGGCATCCAAACCTTAGTGGCAGGTATTTAACTAATCGGGCATTCTTCTGAAGAAAGAAATTACTGCAAAGAATATTAGAGTCCTTCAATGGGGCCTCCTAAAAATCAGATGGTTATGTTTATAAATGAAAAGAGAAAGCACCTCCTCTTACTTTCATTTAAGTCCTCATTCTAATACAGTTAATACTGGTCATCTGCATATGTATATGTTTTGCTGAAGGCCACAATGTCACTAGCAGCAGTTTTAGGAGATATGCTGCTGGACAAATGTCTCTCCCCAAAATATGATTCTAAATTGAGAACTTGTGCCAGGAAGCAATGGGCTTCACATCTCTAGCACCAAACCACACCAAAGGTGTCAGCTGATTAACTGGGTGGCAGGTGACAGACAGTCAATAAACTGAGCGTCAGGTCCATTTTCATGGGAAAATCTATTCTGCAGAGGAGAAGAGCCAGAAAGACCAAGGGTATGGAGCAGGAGGGCCTCAGATTTCTATCTCCTCCACAGTGGACCTTTCACTGCTACTATCAGTGAGCAAATAGTTTGCTCAGTTATTGAAACATTTGCTTCATGTTTCCCTAAAACAAAATTCAGCATATTTACTACTGAATATATGCTTTCATTTACTATTTTGGTAACTGGCAAATTTATATGACACCAAATAACATCTCTTCAAAAAAGACCTTTGAGCACTTCTGGTTTTAGCTCCAACATGTAAAGAAAGCTTGGAAGTTTCACTCCTGTCAATACAATAATAAGACACTGGACAAATGGAAGACCAACTACTTTTCTTGGAACTGTCAAAGAATAGAGGGTGAACCACTGCTCAAAATCTGGGGAGTTAGGTGCATCTAGAGAGCTGTAGCAACCAAGATCTACTTACTCAGAATGGAAACTGCCAGAGCCATAAACTGATAGGAACACTTAAAAGGTGATTTTGCTGAATTGTTGGTGGCTGGGCATGATCAGCATAAGTGAGAAACCATTAAAGGGTAGAGTGCTAGGGGCCCCATACTTTCATAGGTGTTCCCTCCAGGAACCCAACCTGGTTCTCATGCTGAGAACAGAAGAAGGATCACCTCATAGATCTTACAGGGAGAAAGGAAGAGTAGGCATTATGAAATACTGTTCATAGCCTTCTCCATACAAAAGGCTTACCTCTAGGAGGAAGGACTTTACCAGAGCAAATTCTAGACCGTGGTTTCAGCTTTAGTAAGGAAATTCCTCCCCACTCCTGCCTCTCCAGCCTTCCTGTCTCATGCAGGGAAAACAAAAATAAAACGGAATGGCAGTCAGGGCTTCAAAGAAGTAGTCTGGAGCACCGCAGACAGGGAAGCGGGCAGGGGCGGGCAGAGAGCTCTACTCATGTAACAACACTTTTGAAGACCACTCTCCTGAAACACTGCCTCACTTAAAGCCTGAGGGTTGATCTGAAAATCAGAGAATTTGTCCCCTTCTCAACAGCTTATCACACACCAACAGGGCTCTAGTATAATAGTATATTACAGTTAAAAAAGCCGCAATACACCCTTTCTCTGAGGAGAGAAACACAGGGAAGCCCAACCTAAAGAGGGAGAAAAAAACAAGGACAGAATGGGAACTTAAAGCCTGTGGTATCTATGGCCAAAATAAACATCAAGTACAGCCCAACTTCCAGCCAGATTAACACAAATCCTGACACCAAAGGCCTACTTTACCTCAGCTGCTACTGCCTGATGCAACAGGTCTGGCTTTCAACAACAAATTACAAGGCATGCCATAAGAAAAGGAAAACACACTCTGAACAGATGAAGAAATCATCAGCACCAGACTCAAACATAACAGATTCTGGAACAGAATCTGTAACAGGGAGTTTAAAATAACTATGATTAGTATTGTTAAGGGCTCTTCTGGGAAAAGTAGACAAAATGTTAAGAACAAACGAATAATGTAAGCACAGAGATGAAAAATGTAAGCAATGATCACAGTGGAATGCTAGAAATTAAAAACTCTAAAAGACATGAACAATGCTTTTGATAGGATTGTCAGTTGACTGGACACAGCTGAGGAAAATAAGCAATCTTGAAGATAGGTCAAAAGAAACTTCCCAGTCTGAATCAATACAAAGAATGAAAACAACAACAACCAACAAGAAAATATCCAACAACTGTGAGACAAGTGTAAAAGGTATAACATATGCATAATTATAATCCCAGAGAAGAACAAAGAAAGAATGGAACAGAAGAAATATTTGAAGAAGTAGTACCAGAGAACTTCCCCAAATTAATGATAGACACCAAGTCAAAGATCCAGGAAGCCCCTAAAACATCAAGTTGGATAGATGCCAAAAGTCTATCCCCAGGCATATCATATTCAAAACTGCAGAAAATCAAAGAGATAATCTTGAGAGAAGCCAGAGAGGAGAAAAACACCTTGCGGACAGGGGAACAAGGGTAAGAACATGCCAGCAAGAAGAGAATGAAATGAAGTGCTTATAAAGTGTGGGAAGAAACCCCCACCAAATCAGAGTTTACATCCAGCAAAATTATCTTTCAGTGAGAAGGAGAAAGACTTTTTGTAAGTGGTATTCAAAAGAAATAAAAAGCAAATATAACAAATAGGCAACAGTTAAAAGCATGGTAATATTAAACCAACTGTATCAATTATCATTTAAATATAAATGGTCTAAATGTACTAAGAGACAGAGAATACCAGAGGGGACAAAAAGCAAAGCTTAACTATATGTTATCTATAATAAAAGTAGATACAAAGACTCAGATGAATTAAAAGCAAAGGAATGCACCAGATCTTGGTTTCTTCTTCTTCTTCTTTTTTTTTAAAGATTTATTTATTTTTATCCTAGAGAGGGAGAGATCACGGTGGGAGGGGAAGAGGGAGAGAGATTCCCAAGCAGACTCTGGGCCGAGCGTGGAGCTAGACATTGGGGCTGATCCCACGGCCCTGAGCCAAAACCAAAAGTTGGATGTTTAACTCACTGCACCACCCAGGCACCCCAGATCTTGGTTTCATTTCTTTTCTTTTTTCTTTTCTTTTCTTTTCTTTCTTTCTTTCTCTCTTTCTTTCTTTCTTTCTTTTTATTCATTTGACAGAGAGAGAGAGATCACAAGTAGGCAGGGAGGCAGACAGAGAGAGGAGGAAGCAGGCTCTCTGCGAAGCAGAGAGCCCGATGCAGGGCTCGATCCCAGGACCTGAGCCGAAGGCAGAGGCTTTAACCCACTGAGCCACCCAGGTGCCCCCAGATCTTGGTTTCTAATTTCATTCTTCAATACAAGGAACTAGAACTCACTGGAGAAATGGCTGATTCTAGGACTGGGGCAGGAAATACATAAGATGAGCCTGGAGCATTTTATCATGCCAGAAAGTAAGGGAGTGCTCAAAAAAGGAAACACACACGCGCACATACACATAAATTGGGGGGGAGGCTGTCAAAGAGACAAAGGAGCCAATTAAAAGAGCCCCCAAAGGCCAATAACCCAAAATATAAAATAAATATCCACGAATCTATATTGATACAAATAAATGATTGTATAAATAAATACATGGGGGGAAAGTGACAAATTTCCCTTGTGAAGAATTCCAAAAAAGCATAATGACCCACTCCTTAAGTGTGGGCTGAGCATAGGGACCTCCTTCCAAAGAGTACAAATGGAACGGGCACAACACAACAACTTTATAGTGCAGAAACCTGACATACGCTCACCTGGTGAACACTGATAAGTCATGTTGACAGTGTATGGCCCTGATGAGAAGAGCACTTCACCTCCATGGTCTTCCTCCCCCAAATCCACAGTCCAAGAAAAACATCAGACAAATCCCAAGTGAGGGATGTTGTCCAAAATATTGACCAGTACTCCTCAAAATTGTCAAAGTCATCAAAAACAAGGAAAGTCTGAGAAACTGTCACAGCCAAGAGGAAACTAAGGAGACAGGACAACTAAAGGCAATGCAGTAGTCCGGATGGAATCCTGGGACAGAAAAAGGACATTTAGAAAAAGGTACAGAAATCTGAATAAATTATGAACTTTAGTTAATAATAATGTATTAGCAGGAGTTCATTAATAATAGTAATGATAGATATTAAAAATAGGAGGTATATGAGAAGTTTCTGCACTATTGTGCCAACTTCCCGGTAAATTTAACAAGATTCTCTTATCATATACATTTCCTAAAGTTTTTCAGGTAAAACAAACTAGGGTTTGAAAGAAACCTTCTAAAAACAATTCAGCTAAATACTTGTTAATCAGTTCTCAGGTCCTATGGTTTCAAACCTATGCCCATGCTTCCTACAGCAGAGGCAATATATCCTGTCCCTGTTATCAGTTTCTCAGGAACTGTCCAAACACAGATGAGAATGAAGGCAACACACCAGGCAGAGGGAGCTAACACAGGTGTGTTCAGTTCTTAGAGCTGCTGGTAGGGAAGGCTACAGCCTCCACTGGCATTTGCTTCTGGGGACTGGATTTCTTTCCCATATTTCAGTATACATTAGGGATGGCTTCAATAAAGAATGCTTCCTATCTTGTCTTTCCCCTGGCTCACTAGGATTCAGCATTCATATCTACTCCTTTTAGAAATTACCAGCAATATCTGGCACTTGTCAGGTTTTGCCTTATGTAACATCTTACTTCTTTGCCAGAGCAAGGGAAGTGGGAAAACCAGCTGCATAGAGGCAGTGGATATAGAAGAAAGAGGAGGTAAAAAATAAAGCTGGTTCAAGAGTCTTTACTCAAAAAGAAAGAAACCTCATACAACTGAGTAGAGTTGCTGTCAAAGAAGAAAAGCTAGGACTCTACAGCTACACTTTTTTTTTTCTTCAAGATCAAAGTTAAACTTTATATTCTTTTTTTTTTTTAAGATTTTATTTATTTATTTGACAGACAGAGATCACAAGTAGGCAGAGAGGCAGGCAGAGAGAGAGAGGAAGGGAAGCAGGCTCCCCGCTGAGCAGAGAGCCCGATGAGGGGCTCGATCCCAGGACCCTGGGATCATGACCTGAGCCGAAGGCAGCGGCTTTAACCCACTGAGCCACCCAGGCGCCCCTAAACTTTATATTCTTCACTGAGATATTTTCTTAAAGAAAACACTGGTTTCTTACTTTTCTCTTTCTTAAACAAGTCAACTAGATATGTTTCATGAACATTACTGTTAGAAGAGCAGAGAAATCTGAACTACCTCTTTGGCAAAGTCAGGTTTTCACCAGGGACCCTTACAGTTACAAAATAACATTAACAATCACCCTGCTGGAAACGCTCAAGGGAGGGATTTTCATAAGCAGATAAAAATAATTTCTAAGGCTTGGCAATAGCAAAGACTATCTTTCCTAGCTATTCTGAGTTTATTATTTTAAAAATATTCATGTTTGTACTTAGGTTTTTGAAATACATGTTTAAAGGTATTGGTTAGGGGGGAAAAAAAGCTAGCCAGTGAAAACTCTCCCTCTGCCCCTGTCTGCCAGTGCCCTCCTGTGTCCCATATTCGCATATACAAGTAAATATGAGTATGTGATTACTTTTTGCTATTTTTACATAAAAAGTACAGCAATATTGTTCTGCACTTTGATTTTTGACTTACTAATATCAGAGCTCTTCCCATATTTTAAAAAAGATTTGACTTATTTATTGAGGGGGGGAGTAACAGGGGAGAGGGCAAACTCCCCACTGAGTGCAGAGCCCACGCAGGGCTTAATCCCAGGACCCTGAGATCATGAACTGAGCTGAAATCAAGAGTCAGACACTTAACTGACTGAGCCACCCAGGCGCCCTAGGGCTCTTTCCATATTAGTACATAGAAAGCAACTATAATTTACTTAACCCTCATGGGCATTTACGTTCTTTCCAGTATTTTGTTATTATTATTATTTTTTTTTTTTTGGCGCAAAAAGGTGATTTTTATTAAAGCACGGGGAGCAGGACCCGTGGGCCGACAGAGCGGCTGCACCTGGGTGGTGAGCGCCGGCTGATTCCAGTATTTTGTTATTATTAAGGATGCTGCAGTGAATAACCCCATGTATTTATCATTTTGTGTGTATGCAAATATATTTGTGAGATAAAATCCCAAATATAGAACTGCTAGGTCCATGGACACATGCAGTTTCAATTCAAGCAGATTTTGCCAAATTGTTTCATACGTGGTGTTGAGCCAGTATGCACTCCCAGCAGCTGAGTATGCGGTACGCCTGGCTCCCCCTGGGTAGACTCAGAATAATATGTCTCTTGCGGGTTTCTGCTAGTCTGATAGGTGACAACCGGTATTTCAGTTTAGTTTCAATTTGCATTTCCTACTTTGAGTGGTGTCGAGCATCTGTTTATACGCTTTAACATCCATCTGTATTTCATTAATGTGAACTTTCTGTTCACAATGAAAAGCATCTGGGAAGGTTGGAGGATTGAGGGAAGGAAAAAAAGTAAGGGAGAGGAGGAAGAAAATATATCTATTCAGTTCTGCACAAGGATAGAGACCTCACATTTTTGGCTTATATTAACCTAATTTATCTTGGAACATCAAATTCTAATGATGTTTTGCTATTATTTTTTATTAAGAAATTCTATTTTTAGAACAGTTTTAGTTTTGAGAAAAATTGCATAGAAAGTACAGAGTTCCCATGTACCCTCCCTTCCTTCAATTTCCCCTATTATTAACATTTTGCATTAGTGTGGTGAATTTGTTACAATTGATGAACCAATAATGCCACATTATTATTATTAATTAAGGTCCACAGTTCAAATCAGGGTTCATTGTATGGGTTTGTACAAATGCATAATGTCATGTACCCACCATTACTTATCATAAAGAATAGTTTTACTGCCCTAAACATCTGTGGGTCACCTACTCATCCCATCCTTTCTCCCTCCTCTCAGACCTCTGGTGACCATACAGTCTGCCTTTTCTACAACGTCATATAGTTGGACTCATACATGATTATAGCCTTTACAGATTGAATTCTTCCACTTAGTTATATGTATTTAAGTTTCCTCTACATCTTTTCATGGCTTGATAGCTCATTTCTTTTTAATTTAACACTGAAACACATTCCATTTGTATGGATGTACCATAGTTTATGTATCTCATCATCTATTAAAGGACATCTGATTGCTTTCAATTTTCATCAGTCATGATATAAACATTCATGTGCAGGTTTTGTGTGGACATGTTTTTGACTTAGTTGGGTAAATGTCTAGGTGGGCAATTGCTAATATCTAAGGTAAGGAGTATGTTTAGCTTTGTAAGAAACTGCCAAATTGTCTTCCACAGCTAAGTGAAAGAGTCCAGTCTGTAAGCGTTGTACCATTTTGCATGCCCACCATCAGTGAATGAGCTGTTGGATTGTTTATTCATGGGTTGTTTTATTAGGTTGAGTTTTAAGAGTTCTTTGTATATTTTAGATACAAGTCCTTTAAGAGAGGTGTCTTTTGCAGATATTTTCTCCCAGTCTGTGGCTTGTCTTTTCAGTCCTTACAGCATTATCTTTTGCAGAGCATAAGTTTTTAATTTAAAAAAGTCCAACTTGTCAATTATTTATTTCATGCTTTTGGAACTGTATCTAAAAAATCATTGCCAAACCCTAGGTCACCTAGATTTTCTAGAAGCTTTACACTTTTGTATTTTACATTTAGGTCTCTGATCCATTTTGAGTTAATTTTTATGAAGGGTTTAAGATCTGTGTGTGTCTAGATTCATTAGTTTGCATGTGTATGTCCAGTTGCTCACCACCATTTGTTGAAAAGACCATCTTTTCTTCATTGAATTGCCTTTGCTCCTTTGTCAAAGACCAGTTGGATATATATAAGTGTATATATTACTGGTCCCCCATTCTGTTCCATTGGTCTGTTTCTCTATTCTTTTGCCGATACCAGTCTTGATTCCTGAAATGTTACAGTAAGTCTTGAAACCAGCTAGTGTGTCAGTCCTCTGACTTTGTTCTTCTTCAGTATTATGTTGGCTATTCTGGGCCTTTGCCTCTCCATATGAACTGTAGAATCAATTTGTTGATATCCACAAGAGACCTTCCTGGAATTTTGATTGGGACTGTACTGAATCTCTACAGAGCAAGATGGGAAGAACTGACATCTTGACAATAGTCAGTGTTCCTAGCCATGAACATGGACTATCTCTCCATTTGTTTACATTTTCTTTGATTTATTTCATCAGAGTTTTACAGTTTTCCTTATCAAGATTTTACACATATTTTGTTAGACTTATGCCTAAATATTTCAGCTTTTTGAGGGGAGTGCTAATGTAAATGATATTGTATTTTAAATTTCAAATCCAATTTTCATTGCTCATACATCAGAAAACAACTGACATTTGTTCTACTAATTTTTACCATTGTTTTTAGAATCAAGTAGAAAAATAGTTGTCTATATGCCTGTGGATGCAACTGAAAATACAGAAAATCTGATTCCTGAAGCTGTGAAAAATTACATATCTGGCTTTTCACCTGTACTAGAATCAGATATCTTAGAGAGTTCCCTGGTTATAATAAAGGAATCGTGTATCAATAACTTTGTCCTTTGTGATACATTTGTAAAAATCAAGTGATAAACTTTAAATAAGATTCCTGAACATAATATTCAAGTCCACGTGAACCAAAGCCATATCAAAGGAACCTGCGGTTTAGAAAATATTATTGAGGACACTGTGCCATCTTTTGTGATGCAATACAGCAGCAGGTTAAACAGTGTTTCTAACAAACGTGACACAGTTCTAAAAAACTGCCTGTTGGTTATAAATTCCTTAGCTTCTACTGTCCTCACAGATGAACTTCTATGAATGGACTAGATGAATGACAAGTTCAGGCATTCTCTTCTATTGCTTAGGCTTTATAATACAGTATTGATAGGTATCTTATATAATCTTAAAGTTAATGACCATCTGGTAAGAAGAAACCTTATTTTCAAAATGTATCACAGCACAAATTTATAACATCTGAATTGTGCCCTCTGAGCCTACTGCCACAACAATAGTTGCTTAAGGAGTTGAATCTTAAGAGGAGTAATACTTCAGAGTGTAAAGTAATTGTACAGAATGCAGGAACATGTCTTCTAAATGCCTCATCAGGACTGTAGGATGTATTCCCCCAGGTTTTGAGGGTGCTGCTGGAAGGCACACCAATGTCCACCCTTCCCCTGAGGCAGCCTTCACCCAGTGACTAGTTTATGAGGGGTGAAGAACAAAATCCCGGTCACTGAGGGGCACCTGGGTGGCTTAGTCAGTTAAGCATCGCACTCCTCATTTTGGCCCAGCTCATGGTTTCAGCGTCTTAAGATGGAGTTCCATGCTCAGCAGGGAGTCTGCTTGAGATTTCCTCCCTTGCCCTCTGCCCCTCCCTCTGTTCACCCGCTCTCTCTTTCTTAAATAAATAAATAAGTCTTTAAAAATTTTTTATTTAAGGGGCACCTGGGTGGCTCAGTGGCTTAAGCCTCTGCCTTCGGCTCAGGTCATGATCCCAGGGTCCTGGGATCGAGCCCCACATCGGGCTCTCTGATCTGCAGGGAGCCTGCTTCCTCCTCTCTCTCTCTCTGCCTGCCTCTCTGCCTACTTGTGATCTCTGTCTGTCAAATAAGTAAATAAAATCTTAAAAAAAAATTTTATTTAAATTCAATTTAATTAACTAGTGCAATATTAGTTTCAGAAGTAGAATTCAATGATTCATTAGTTTCATATAACAATAAATAAATCTTAAAAAAAAAAAAAAAAAAAGCCTGGTCACTGTGTCCCAACTCGGGATAACTATGCAGGATCATCCCAGCTTAAGTGTGGAATCAGCTGAGGTCTCTGTTGATACTGTACTGCTGCTCACCTTCTCCCTCTGCTCCTTCCTTCTTCTTTCCCCTTCTTTTCAGGTGGTGATTCTCAAGAGCTGTCCCTAACAAATGTCCCCCAGACTAGCTTCTGTCTCAGAGTTCGCTTCCCAAGGAAAGTGAACTGTGACAGCAATCAGTCAAATAATGAGGATTTTAAAGCACCTTACTGGGGTTCCTGGGTGGCTCAGTGGGTTAAGCGGCTGCCTACGGCTCTGATCATGATCTCAGGGTCCTGGGATCGAGTTCCGCATCATACTCCCTGCTCAGCGGACAGCCTGCTTCTCCCTCTTCCTCTGCCTGCTGCTCTGCCTACTTGTGCTCTCTATCTCTCTGTCAAATAAATAAAATCTTTAAAAATGAACAAATAAAGCACCTTACTTATGGCTTTGTCTAGGCATGGTGGTTAGAAATGGAGGATGGGAGCAGAGGGGTGGGAGAGCTTACAAAATTAGTACAACACAAACCCCTCCATGCAAGTACCCTTCAATGCAGTTGAGGAATCCAAATGCACTTAGATGAGACTATAAAGTAATATAGAGGAAATTTAAACAAATACACTAGAATTTTATTTTATTTTATTTTATTTATTTTTTAAAAGATTTTTATTTATTTATTTATTTGACAGGGAGAGATCACAAGCAGGCAGAGAGGCAGGCAGAGAGAGAGGAAGGGAAGCAGGCTCCCTGCTGAGCAGAGAGCCCGATTCGGGGCTTGATTCCAGGACCCCGGGATCATGACCTGAGCCGAAGGCAGAGGCTTAACCAACTGAGCCACCCAGGTGCCCCTACACTAGAATTTTATATTCAAATAACTGTTATTCAATTAGCAATGAATCTGGGAGGCTGTATAATTATTTTAAAGAACTAGAATAGAAAAATCACAAAGATTTTTGGAACACTTAGATGTACAACCAGAGCGAGTGAATGAAAATGGTTTTTTGCTGTCACTGGTTTTCATTTCCAATTGTAGTATGTAGTTTGGTGACCCAGTAAACTGCCAAGATTCAGTACTAAATTATTTTTCCTATTCTAAAAGTCAAATCCACCCTCAAAGGCTAAAGATATTACTAATAAAATAGGTTGCAGGACAATTCTAAAAGAGACTTCCCTAACATTCTCTCGGCTTGTAAATGCATTCTCCTCTCTATAAAACAGCTTGATTGGTACATAATTCTCCCATCTAAATGGCTTTTAATCCAATGGCTTTTAATATATTAAATCCGATGGCTTTTAATATATTCCAATGGTTTTTAATATATTCACAAGGTTGTGCAACCATTACCACAGTCAATTTTAGAACAATTTCCTTATATCCCTCCAAACAACCAGCCTCCTTAGCTATCACTTACCAATCCTCCATATCCCCTAATCTAGATGATCATTAACCTACTTTCTATATCTATAGATTTGCTTATTTTAGACATTTCATATAAATGGAATCAGATGTGACTGACTTTTCACTTAGCATAATGTTTTCAAATTTCATCCACATTAGAGTGTATTAATAATTCATTTCTTTTTGCTCTCTAATAAATCCAATTGAATGAACAAACCATATTTTATTTATCCACTAGTCAGGTGATGGACATACGTGTTATTTCCACTTTTGAGAAATAAATAATGCTGCTCTGAACTTTATGTACAAATTTTTGTGTGAATATATGTTTTCATTTCTTTTGAGTATATACCTAGGAGTAGAACTGATGGATCATATGCTAACTCTATGTTTAATATTTGAGGAATTGTTAGTCTGTTTTCCACAGTGGCTATACCACTTCACACTCCTACCAGCAATGTATAAGAAGTCCAGTTCCTCTACATGCTTGTCAACACTTGCTATTATCTGCTTTTTTATGATAACCTTCCTATGAGTATGAAGTATCTCACCGTGGTTTTGATTTGTATTTTTCTGATGGTTAACAATGTGAACATCTTTACATGTGCTTATTGGCCATTTTTCATATTTGGAAAAATGTCTATTCAGATCCTTTGCCCATTTTAAAATTATTTGTCTTTCTAGTATTGAGTTCTTTGTATATTCTAGATATAAGTCCTCTATCAGATGTTTATAAAACTTTTCTCCCCTTCTGTTCCTGTCTTTTCCCTTTCTCGATGATGTCCTATGAAGTACAAACCCTGTAAATTTTTATGATGTCTAGCTTTTTGTCTTTTTGTGGTCTGTACTTTGGGTGTCATGTTTAAGAAACCACTGCCTAACTCAACGGCACAAGGATTTACATCAATGTTCATTCTAAGAACTTTGTAGTTTTTGCGCTTGTATTTAGGTCTCTGGTCTATTTTGAGTTCATTTTTATATCTGGTGTTAGTAGGAGTCCAACTTCATTCTTTCAAATGTGGCTATCCAGTTGTCCCAGCCCCATTTGTTGAGAAGAATATAGTTTCTCTACTGAGTTGTCTTGGCACCCTTACTGAAAATCATACATGGGGGTTTATTTCTGGACTCTTGATTCTATTCTATTAGTCTGTAAGTCTATCCTTATGCTAGCATCACACAGGGCACCCTGAAGATAACTGCTATGTGTACTCATTCATCACGAATGCTCACTGGGCACCCATGACATGGGGTATCACTCTTTGAAGTGCTGCGGAATCTCAACTGAACTAAAACTTGCTTGGAGCTTAGCTTTATGCAGAAACACATAATTAAACTGTCTATGAGTAACACATACAGTTTGTCAGAGATTGATAAGTATCACTTAGGAAGCAAAGAAGGGAATACGAAGTATTTTGGGGAAGGCTAAATTCAGACAGTATAGCCAGGACAGGCCTTGCCAAGAAGCTGAGTGTTGAACAAAGACCCACAGAAGGTAAAGAAGCTGGGCATGCTGACATCTGTGGGGAAGCACTTTAGTAGAGGGGAAGCAAGGGCAGTGGCCTGAAAGGCTGTCTGAAGAATGAGAGGGGCCAGTATGTCTCAAATGCAGTGAATGAAGGGGAGGAGCTGAGAATGAGAAAGAGGTAAACATGGGGCTGGATCCTGGGGTGCTTCATAGGCTATTGTGAGGACACAGGCTTTGCATTACATGGAATGGAAACCTGTTGGAAGTTTCTGGGTAGAGGAATAGCATAGTCTGGGTAAAGTGATTAATAGACCACTATGGCTGCTGAGTTGAGACTAGACTAGGGAGGGAGGGTAGCAGCAGGGGCCAGTGAGGGGATAATGAGAATGCCCCACCGAGTGGGGGTCAGTGAGGGTGATGAGAGGAGTGCCCTGACTCTGAAGAGGAAGCCAGGCAGATTGGCCTGAAGACAGATGGGAAAATGAGAAAGTGGGGAGTTGGAAACTCAAGGTTTTAGGCATAAGGCACTGGAAAGATGAAGTTTCCACTGATGGTGACAGAAAAGTCTGCAGAAAGAGTGGCTTTGGGGACAACAGAAGCTTATTTCATCTCTGGAAACATTAATTTTTGAGACACCTAACCCTAATGAAGAAGTCAAACAGGAACTTTTGTTTACAGAGCTGTGAATAAAAATTTGAGATTCAAAAGCATAACAGATGAAATTGCCAAGGCGATGCATGCAGACCAGGAGATGGGTCCAAAGACGGGGTCTGAGGCAGCCTCGTCTCAGAGGGCAGCCTCAGGGGTCGGGAACACATGTGCTCATACAGACACACACATATGCTCATGTCCATATACAAACACACACATGCACATACACCTGAACACAGGGAAGACAGAAAAGACAGCAAGAAGCAGAGAGGGAGAGAGAAATACTAAAGAAGAGTGGCCAGAAAGGCAGGAGGAAAAGCAGATGACATAAGTCAAACAGAAAATTGTTTCCAGGAGAAGGGAGTCAAGTAGGATGAGGCCTGAGGAACGACAATAGTGTCAGCAATGCTGGTCACTGGTGACCTTGAGAAGTGGCATTTTGGTGGGGTGATGGTAAAGAGAAAATGTTAAGAAGAATAATCAGAGACAGTGAAAATGGACATTTTTTCCTAAAGGAACGTTGTTTAAAGAGAAGCTGGGCAGTACCTGAAGGAAGATATGAGCTCAAGAAGGGAGAGAAACGCTGACATGTTTGTGTGCTGCTGATGGGGATGGGAAGTGGTGATGTGGGACAGGAAGGAGCAGGGAGGACAGAAGCAGCCCGTGCTTGAGAGGTGAGGGAAGGGGTCCAGCCCATGTGTGGGACCTGCTTAGAGGTGCACAGCCTTGGCCCACAGGAACAGGAGAGATGGTCAGATGCTTGTGTAGGTGCAAGAGAGTGGGAAGCAAGATGAGAAGGCTTGTCACTGTCATCCAGCAGAGTGGGAAAGAGGACAGGCCAAGAAAACACACAGGACTGTCAGGTGGCACAAAGGGCCTCCTGAGGCCAGTGATAAGTCTTGACTCTGGCCAGTCAGAGGCCACACACACTGACAAAGGGCATGACCGGGGCATGAGGGCCAAAGTCAGGGGTCAGAAAGGGCACTGCAGGAGGAGGTCAAGGAAGGGGGCTACTCCGGCAGGGAAGCATGGACAGAGTGGTGGACCAGAGAAAGAGTCCTCAGAGAATGACAGCCGGCCAGGCCTGAGGGTCTTCCAGGACTGCACACTGGACACAAGCTGGTCTGCAGGGGAAGAGGGCCAGCCCCACAGGGTGGCTTTGGTCCCACAGATCCTTCTCTAGACCAGCTGAATCAAACCCATCTGACCCACTGGTTCTTATTATCTTGCCCCTTGACCGCTAGAGGACCATCCCAGAACTGTGTGGGTCCTGTATGTTTGATCTCCTGAATCTCTGAGCAAGCTGGGCTTACAAAATTTCCAAACATAACAACAGAATTAATCAAACACTGGTTCCAAACCTTTTTCCTTTTTTTGCATCAGGCTCTGACTCTAAGTCGGTCTTAGGGCACAAAGATGAACAAGACTGTACATAAGAACACACTATAATACCCCAGTACATGAGGCTCTATTTATTCTGAAGATTGATATGCTGCAGGCACAGCTATCCTAAAGCAAGGTCGAAGTGCAACAGAAACAAAATGTTAACTTTAATTTCCGACACATGAAGATGAAAAGAGAAAATTAATGTAAAAAACACTTAAATATCTGCTACACAATGAAATAATTTCTTTAAATAGAAACTGATGTGCTACTTTTGTCCACTCCTCAGATCCCTCAGGCTGGCCCAAGGGAGCAAGTGTCAGGCCGTGCATCCTTATGTAGCACAGGCTTTAGAAGCAAAGACCGGGAGGCAGGATAGGTGTCCATCACCAGGATAATAGACAAATAAATTCTGGGATATTCAGAAGATGGAAATCTATGCAGTTGTATGAAACAATGAGCCAGACACACACACACACACAGAGTAACACGGACATCTTCAACATAGTAATAAGTGAAAATCATTAGAGGTTCAGAGCCCAAGACTATACGCATAAATTTAAGAACATGCACAGAACAACACAATTTAAATAAATGAGTGAAAGTGAAGGATGGACATTGATGCCAGTGTGGGAGTGCCATAGAAGTAGGAATAAATGAAATAAAATACAAGCAAAGATGCCTGTATCATGAATCAAGACATAGGATCAACTTGATTTGTGTATCTGAGGTAGTAGTGATCATGGAGCAAGGGAGTAGAGTATTCTTAGAAAAGAAATGCAGTTAGTAGGTATGTGTTTTTCATACTTGAAGCTTTCTATTATTTGTTACTTATAAATCTTGCTCCAGAGATATCTATATCATAGCACGATAATCACACAACAGTGTATCTCCATTCTATAAACTTGACACGTTTTGGTACAATCGTTATCTCAATTCACGAATGGTATTTAATAGGATCTGGAATAACAGTTGCCAAAAGCTAAATTAGTCAATCCTGAATCTAATAAAGAGTAAAGCTTTGATCATAATTTGAAATATTCAGAGAGAAAAGTAGATAAAAAGACTCCTATAGAATTGGACTTGACACTATGATTAATAACTTAGTACACGAAATACTTCTTAGCTGAATGCTAACCACACACATTAGAGCCTATCCTGACAGGCAGAGTTTATTGCAAAAATGTGCTCATGTTTCACTTTATAATAAATGTATGTTTCCAACAGGCTCCTAGTTCACAAAATCCTTCTTGTTTTCCATCTCTAAACTATAAATTCTATTCTCAAATAAAATCGACTGCAAGGAGGAGATCAGCACCAGATGGAAATCAAATTAATGGGCTCTGAGAAGCTGCCACTTGAGATGGAGCTCAGTGCTACAGGGAGAGCTGTACCATCGTGTATCTGGGGTCCACTGGGCTCAGGATCAGGCCAACCAAGACTCGAGGAGCCCCATTTCCTACTCCTATGGAAGTTTTGTGTGATCTTAGAATAATTGCTCAAGTTTCTCTGCCTTACTTTCACCGAGTTCCTGCCAACAAAGACAGCGGATGAATGAACACAGGAAGAAGGGTCAAGAAACCTCATTTTGTTCCCAGCTTAGTACCTATGAAAGGGGGAAGATAACAACATATCCCCACTGTGCCACATGTGACCTTCGCTACTTATAAAATAGAAATATTAAAACCCTGGAGGCCGGTTATAAGTGCTGATCCCAGAGTCCTTGTCAAGAATTCCTTTACAATGGAGACTATTGTTCAACAAGTGCCATACAGCACCCAGCAGGTGAATCTTCTTAAAGGTCTAAGACACACTTTAGAAAAATTTGTTCTAAGGAGAAGTTTAACAAAGTTTCCACCATACCTGTTTCCCCCTTCTTGGAAGGATGGTCTTAGCACAAGACAATGTAGCAGTGAAAAGTTTTTGAGTTTAAGCTGAAATAATTTGATTTGCTCCACAAAACTACTCCACGTCTTCCTTTTACTGACTGTAACAATAAAATATTCTGAAAATATTTCCACACAGAAAATATTTCTAATGGATTCTCTTACAGATTACAAATTCCCATTAACATCAAATGAATTAGCAGTAGACAGGAAATGCAGACTATTAACTCTCCAATTAGACTTAAACCAATGTCTTGTATGCCATGAGCTTCTAACCTTATGTTTCTACAAGGGTGAGACAAAGTTTCTGAGCTCCCTGGGTTGTGTGGAATTAGGTCATAGTAAAGGGGTAGCACCATTTAGTGTAAGGTGGGCAAACTAGCCCCAAGGCCACTGGATAGCTCTAAGAGCAATGACTGACTGTCACTTCCTACCTAGTGTGGCACCTCTTTCCCTGACTCACTTTGTGTCCACCCATCTCCACTACTGCCACCTCCTGCCACCATGTCATCTTCACCTTCTGTTCTATTCTGTTGGTGGCCATAGCCCTCTCCCCTTCAGGAGTCAGTGCCGTTGAGTGAAAGGACTGGGATTGCCTTCAGACCTCTATTTACCTTGTGCACTTCCCTAGTAAAGGGAGAATTACAAGCTGGAACATCACCCAGTTAGTCCCCACCACACAGTGGGTGGTACTAATGGGGGGAAGCAAGGTTTCCATATGATAGAGTCATGTGTGACAAGGCTGAGGGTGAGTAAAGGCTCAAAGGTGATGGAACAGGGATCTAGTGGCCTGTGGCATATCAAGATGAAGAAACAACCTAGAGGCTATGGGCTCTGCTGCCATTGGGCCACCATCTCCATCTGCCGGCTCACTGGCATCAAAGACATGTATGCCAAGGTCTCTGGGTCCATCAACATGCTCAACCTCACACGGGGCCTCTTCCATGGGCTATCCCGCCAGGAAACCCATCAACAGCTGGCCAATAAGAAGAGTCTCCATGTTGTAGAATTCCGGGAGGAGTGTGGCCCTCTGCCCATCGTGGTGGCCTCCCCACAGGGAGCCCTGAGAAAGGATCCTGAGCCGGAAGATAAGGTTCCAGACATCAAACTGGACTGGCAAGAAGTGCAGGCCACACAGGGAATGAAGCGCTCAGTGTGGTCGAATTTAAAGAGAGCCGCTACCTGAGCTTCCTTCCCTCTGGCCTTGTACAGCTGTAGCCGCTGGTACTGTCCAGCACCTAGAGGAGGCTCAGCCACTCACATTTTGGAATGCCACTTTCCTTTTAAAGGACAGGCCCACCTTCTTTATTGACAAATAATAAATAACTATAGCTTTAAAAAAAAAAGTACTTGCCTATGGGCCGCAGAGAAAGAAGGACATGTGCAGAGAAGCTTGGGGCATGGAGTAGGTGCATGTGGGCAAGCAGGTGACATGGCTGAAAGGTGTAGGGCAGCTGCCAGACTCTGGGTGGGATGGTCCTGATGAAGGTGCTTCTCAGCTGCCACCGTGGGCTGGTGTTATCAGCAGCTCAGGATTCTAACACGTTGTTTCTCGTGCCTTCATAAAGCTCGTCCCTGGCTGGTGGGGCTGATGAAGCTCAGCTGTGGCAGGTGGGCCTGTGCTTCAGGCTGTGGATGAGCTCTAACTCTTCCACCACAGTTGGCCTTTCCCAGCCTCCACCTGACTTGCTTCATGGACACATCCCTGGTTGGTTAGGGGGCCTCATGCAGCTCCTCAGGATTGTTAAGAGATTCTAAATACAAATCTAATTTAATTAAGTGTGTTTATTTATTACCATAACCTCTGGCTGAGGGATGGAAGTACATTATCCATCTGTATTCATCTATCAGATTAGAAACAAGATAAAAAACAGAGAATTCTTTGATCCACCATTGGTTGGAGGGTAGAACAGAAAGTGACGTGGTATCTCTATGAAAATCCAGAATGCATGGTGGCTTCCCCTCAGCATTGTTGATCTCTGGTGGACAGATCTCACATGCATCCAGATTAGGAAACTAAGTTGGGACACCTATCACAGCACTGGTGGAACACACAGAGCTAAATGCCCGGTGTGCACAAACAGCTAGGCTACAACCGAAGCACAGCAAAAAGAACCTTTATGTAGGTCTTACTTCTGTTATAAATTATTCTAAGGGCTTTATATATACTAATTCATTTTGTCCTCACAAAAACTGTATGAAGCAGGTACTACTAGCTCTATTTTAAGATAGAGGAACACAGTGGTTAAACAACTTGCTCAGGGGCACAGAACACAGGAGTAGAAATTATAGACTTCCATGCGATGCAGCTAAAAAGGAATGAGGTACATTGGTTTAAGATAAGATTCCCATCTATCTTTCACAACCATCTGGAAAGACCATCCAAAGGACAGCAAAGAAATACAAAAGGTACAATTTCGTAATAACAAAGGAAATGGGAAGGAGATGATGAGCATGTGGGAAATTTCAACAAATTTATGGAAATCAGAAAACAGATGAAAGAATATAGGATGATGAAACCGAGCACAGGAAATTGAGTCTAGCACCCTGATGGAGGTGGGAGCTTCAGCTATGGAAGAAGGCAACCAACTTGACAGAACCCTGGAAAGGTTCCATAGCACACTGTTCTCATGATGGGGGGCAAAGTGATATGGGCTCATTCCCTCCCCAGCCCTATGTGCAAATGGCTTACAGCTAAAAGAACTCTCATATGCACACGTAAAAGAGGTCTTTACTAGAGAAATTAATGAACATCCTTGGGAGGGGAGTTCAGCAACACATTCCATGCACTGGACCTAAAGGACTGGCAGTATAATCTAGCCTACCAGTAAGCAACCAGCATAAAGCAAAGACTCTGCCTTTATCCTGAGCAAGCCATGCTATTGGCTAGTCCTCAATTACAAACACAGAGCCAAGAACCATCAGACACCTGAGAACAGCCTTCAAAAACAAACAAACAAACAAACAAAAAACCCAAAAAACTCCCACAGACCGACACATAGTTATACATACATACCCCAAGGTGAAAAAGAAGAAAATGGATGCTAGAGGAAACATAATTTAGGGAACAGAGAGAAGGTTTTGTTTTTTTAAAAAAGGATCCTTTAGGGAGAACTAAGAAAACCTTGCATTCATACAGCAAGAACAGACACTTGTGAAAAAGGAAAAAATCAGAAAACCAGGAAGAGTTCTTGAAAATTACCAAATGACTCCCCAAATAAAAACTTCATTAGAAGAGCTAGGGGATCTAGTCTAAGAAGTCTTTCATGAAATAGAATTAAGAGGGGCTAGAAAAAGAACCAAACAAAAATCAAACAGACTAAAGAAAATACTAAAAGAAAATTCAGCAGTCAGTGAAATAGGAAACAAACAGTAGAGAAAATCAATGAAATCAAAAGTTGGTTCTTTGAAAATATCAATAAAATTGATAAACCCTAGTTAAACAGATTAATAGTAAAAAGAGAAGAAAGAAATTACCAATATCAGGAATAAGAAAGAGGATACCATTAAAAATTCTATAAAAATTAGAACAATGAGAAAATATTATCAATAACTTTATGTCAATACATCTAACAATTTAGATGAAGTAGACAAATTGCTTAAAAGAACCAATCACTAAAACTGATGCAGGAAGAAATATAAAATGTGAATACCTCCCTATAGCTATTAAAGACATTAAATTCATAATTTAAAAACTTCTCAGTCTCAGATGGTTTTATTGGAAAATTATATCAAACATTTAAGGAAAAAATAATACCAGTAAAAACAAAAAACAAACAACAAGTAATCCTACACAATCTCTTTCAGAAAAAAGGAAGAGGAAGGCAATTTATGAGGAGAGTATTACTCTAATACCAAAACTTGACAGAGACATTACAAGAAAGTTACAGACCAAATCTCTTACTGGTATAGATATAAAAGTCCTTAGCAAAATATTAGGAAATTGAATCTAACAATCTGTAATAAAATATACCCAAGTGGGATATATCACAGTAATATAAGTTTGGTTTACAATAAGAAGTTATAAATGGAATTCAACACATTAACAGAATAAAGGAGAAAAACGACCTATCACACAGAACATTCTGACAAAACTCAATATTCTTACATGATAAAAATACTCAGTAAAACAGAAATAGAGGGAAATTCCTAAACATTAAAAAGGCCTCTAGGAATAAACTATAGCTAACAATACACCAATGAAAAGATGCTCTAACATAATCAGTCACCAAAGAAATGCAAATTAAAACCACAAGGAGATATCACCACACAACTGTTACAATGGCTAAAACAAACAAAAAAAACCTAAAAAACTGACAATATCAAATATAAGCATGGATTTGGAGTACCTCTCACAGCTTTTGTTGGTGGAGGTATAAAGTGTTAGAAACACTTTGGAAACAGTTTGACAGTTTGTTGTGCAATTAAACATATACTTACCATAAGATTCAGCAAATCCATCCTGAGGTATTTACCCAAGAGGAATGAAGATACATGTACATGAAAAAGCATGTATGAGAATGTTCACTGCAGCTTCACTCATAATAGTAAAAATATGTGAACAACCAAAATGTTTATCAGCAGATGAATTGGTAAGAAAATTGTGGTATATTCACATAGACCAATGGAACAGAGTAGAGAGCCCAGATATGGGCCTGCAACTCTTCGGTCAAATAATCTTTGACAAAGCAGGAAAAAATATCCAGTGGAAAAAAGACAGTCACTTCAATAAATGGTGCTGGAAAAACTGGACAGCTATGTAGAGAAGAATGAAACTCGACCATTCTCTTACACCATACAAAAAGATAAGCTCAAAATGGATGAAAGACCTCAATGTGAGACAGGAATCCATCAAAATCCTAGAGGAGAACATAGGCAGTAACCTCTTCCACATCAGCTACAGCAACTTCTTTCAAGAAATGTTTCCAAAGGCAAAGGAAACAAAAGCAAAAATGAACTTTTGGGACTTCATCAAGATAAAAACCTTCTGCATAGCAAAGGAAACAGTTAACAAAACAAAGAGGCAACCCACAGAAGGGGAGAAGATATTTGCAAATAACACAACAAAGGGCTGATATCCAAGATCTGTAAAGAACTTCTCAAACTCAACACAATGCCCAAAAAACAAATAATCAGGTCAAAAAATGGGCAGAAGACATGAACAAACACTTCTTCAATGAAGACATACAAATGGCTAGGAGAACACATGAAAAAATCATCATTAACCATCAGGGAAATTCAAATCAAAAACCACATTGGGATACCTTACACCACTTAGAATGGCAAAAATTAACAAGGCAGGAAACAACAAATGTTGGAGAGGATGTGGAGAAAGGGCTACCCTCTTACACTGTAGGTGGGAATGCAAGTTGGTGCAGCCACTTTGGAAAACAGTGTGGAGATTCCTCAAAAAATTAAAAAAATAGAGCTACCCTATGACTCAGCAATTGCACTACTGAGTATTTACCCCAAAGATACAGGGGTAGTGAAAAGAAGGGCCGTATGTACCCCAATGTTGATAGCAGCAAGATCCACAACTGCCAAACTGTGGAAAGAGCCAAGATGCCCTTCAACAGATGAATGGATAGAGAAGATACGGTCCATATATACAATGGACTATTACTCAGCCATCAGAAAGGATGAATACCCAACTTTTGCATCTACATGGATGGGACTGGAGGAGATTATGTTGAGTGAAATAAGTCAAGCAGTGAAAGTCAGTGGTTTCACTTGTGGAATATAAAGAATAACGTGGAGGACATTAGGAGAAGGAAAAGAAAAGCAAATTGGGGAAAACCAGAGGGGAAGATGAACCATAAGAGACTCTGGACTCTGAGAAACAAATGGAGGGTTTTAGAGGGGAGAGGGGTCGGGGGGATGTGTGAGCCTGGTGGTAGGTATTAAGGAGGGCACGTATTGCATGGAGCACTGGGTGTGGTGCATAAACAATGAATCTTGGAACACTGCATCAAAAACTAATGATGTATTTTATGGTGATTAACATAACAAAACTAAAAAAAAAGAAAATTGTGGTATATTCAGATAATGGAATACTACTCAGCAATATAAAAAACACACCACACTACAGGCAATGCCACGGATGCATCTCAAAGGCATTACGCTAAATAAAAAAGCCAGATGCAAACATTATTTATGGTCTTGTGCATTCATATAAATTTCCAGAACAGGCAACTATATTCACAGTGATAGAAAGCACTTCAGCGATGGTCTGTGATGGGGAAGAGACTAATTGCAGAGAGGGAGGAGGAACTTGCTGGAGATGTGGAAATAGTCTAAGTTGTTCTGTAGTGGCCATTACATGGGTGGATACATTTGTCAGGACCCATCAAATGAAACATTTAAAATCAGTCCATTTTACTGTATGCAAATTATACCTGGAAAAACTGATTAAGAAGACTGCACAACAGAATGATGCAGTGAATCCTCAACTTTTTCAACTTCATCTGCAATAGTAACAACTGTGTGAGATTGAGATATGTACAAACCAAGTTGTAAAGAGAATTAAAGTAGGATATACAGGAATTTTTTTCAGCTTTCATCACAACAATGGACTTCATAGCATTTGAGCATAAGTATTCTTTTGAGTTGCCTGAGAAAATGTAATGTAAGCATTTTTGGTCATATTTTAAGTTTTAATTATAAAGAGTTCAAACCACAACCTGTTTTTCTTTCATAGCAAAATTAATTACTTCCCTGCTTTAGCCACAAGGTCTTGTAATTTTTAGCAGCGCCTTCCCGTGTACATTATATAATATCACAGTCAAAAAATAGCTGTGGGCACTATGCTGGCTGGGCAGGTGATTCTAAAGGATTCTGATCTGTTCTGCATGTCAGTTTCTCCCACAGTTGTTTCAGTCACCATCGTATCCCCAGTGTGCAGTACAGCATAGCACGGAGTCCTCAAAAAGTGCTGGAAGGATGGATGCAGGAACCGTCTTTAACCCAAGGGACTTTTCTGTAACAGGAAGTGCCCTGGACAAAGGGAAAGTTCCTGCACAGAAGCCAGAGCGATGGAGCACGTGGGGGTGCGTGTGGGGGTGGGGGACACTTCTCTGGTGAAAGACGTGCCGCCCAGCGCCTGGCACATCTGCACGTGGCTCCCCTGGACAGAGGGCTATAGGAAGGAGTGATCTCACAGGGCTTCTGGCCCTCACAGAGACTCTGAATCTAAGTCAAGATTTTCAAGCCTACTGCTGTAATGAATGTGTCCAGACTTCAAGCCAAGCAACCTCGATAGGTTAGAGCGTGGTGGTGATTTGGGAATCTCTTCTCTAAACCTTGAGGTGGGTTTCGGTCCTATATCAAATTGTTTCTTTTTATGATTTGTCTTTCTAACCGTTCCTTCAGGTTTATATTGAATTAATCTTCTATCAATTAGGATTTCACAGTACATGACCCACAGAGGGACATTTTACTATTCTCTTCTACATTGTTTCAGGGCTTGTTAAGATCATTGTTTCAATACTTGTACTGTAAGGAGTGAAAACTTGGAAAGTTTCTGAAAGTCCCAAGGGCCATAACTTTTACCTTTAGAAATATAACCATAATAAATAGAGATACCACAGTCAAAGGCTTCTTCTTCCTTAGGACTCTTCCTAAGGAAACCCACTGCCTTGGGTCTCTAATCATTCCTTAAATATAGTTCGGTGTCTAGTGTTTAATCTTCTAATAACGAAAGTACCTAAAAGTTCTCTCGTAGGGGTTCACATGTTTACGTATTTAAGTCCTTAGATATATGTTTTATGTAACTTAGCTCTTCACTAGATAGACTACAAGCCCCACAAGGCAAGGAACTTGACTGCCTGATTTCGTGATGGCTAGTACCATCTGGAAACATTCTTGGACCTACTTAGGGTGAGCAATCGGTCAAAGCCTGGTCTATCAAATGTCAGCACTACTTAACTTGAGAAAAGTATCAACTATTACAATTATATTTTAAAAGCCACATTGTAGTTTACAGCACCCTAATTCATAATTGCCAAAAATTGGAAGCAACTGCAATGTCCTTCAGTACCTGATTGACTAAACAAACCATGGAACATCTACACAATTGCATACTATTCAGTGATGAGAAGAAATGAGCTATTAAGCCACAAAAAGGCATGTAGGAATTTTAAATGCATTTTACTAGGTGAAAGAATCTAATCTTAAGAGGCTACATATGATATGACTTTAACTATATGATATTCTGGAAAAGGCAGAACTGTAGAGACAGTGAAAAGATCAATGGTGCCCAGGGGATTAAGGGGTGGAGTGGGAGGAAGGGTGGGATGAGCAGGTGACATGTAGGAGATTTTTGAGGATAGTAAAACTATTTCATATGATATTATAATGGTAGATACATGGCATTGTGTACTTGTTAAGGGCTGCAGAATGTACAACACAGAGTGGGCTCTAGTGTGAACTGTAGACCTTTGTTAATAATAATGTCTCAATATTGGTTCATCAACTGTAACCAGTGTGCCACACTAATGCAGCATGTTAATAATAAGGGAAACTGTTTGGGGGTATTGGGATTACATGGTATATTCTATATTCTATATAATTTTTCTATGAAACTAAAACTGCTCTAAAAATAGTGTAAAAAATTACATTGTTAATCAAGATTGCAGTTTTTCTTTTTAAAGATTTTATTTATTTATTTGACAAAGAGAGAGAGATCACAAGTAGGCAGAGAGGCAGGCAGAGAGAGAGGGGGAAGCAGGTTCCCTGCTGAGCAGAGAGCCCAATGCAGGCCTTGATCCCAGGACCCTGAGATCATGACCTGGGCTGAAGGCAGAGGCTTAACCCACTGAGCCACCCAGGTGGCTTAATTAAAAATTGCAGTTTTTAATATTACATCTTTTTTTTTTTTAAAGATTTTATTTATTTATTTGACAGACAGAGATCACAAGTAGGCAGAGAGGCAGGCAGAGAGAGAGAGAGGAGGAAGCAGGCTCCCTGCAGAGCAGAGAGCCCAATGTGGGGCTCGATCCCAGGACCCCGGGATCATGACCTGAGCCGAAGGCAGAGGCTTTAACCCACTGAGCCACCCAGGCGCCCCTTAATATTACATCTTTAAACAGACATATTCTAATTGCAAAATAATTTTCCACTGAACTATTTTTAGAAAAATATTATAACAATTTTCTCTCTTATATAACATTGCTGTGATGGCCCAGAAAATATTCAGAAAACACTTTCCCTCTGTTGGAAACCTATTTAAAGTAACATCAAACATTCAATCCCAGGTTTAACTAACAGTAAAAGTGTATCCAATTTCAAAAGAAAGACTAAGAAAAGAAATCAAAAATAAATAAAACACTGATTTTACCCTTATTTGCCATAAAATGTCTCACATTATAGAGACACACAGTTTCAACATTTCAAAATTCTATGCTTAGGAAATAGAATATTGCTTGCAAGATTTTCTGCTCTTGATTTGAAACCTCATAATGTCCTTCCCTTGCAGAGGATGGGTGTCCCGGGCCTTCAGGTGAATATCTTGGGAGTTAAAATTCTACACTGTAACCAGTTTTACTGATGACATTTCTGCATGTGATATACTCTCACATTCACAAGTTCACAATTTACAAGTGAAAGCCCACGATTGCTCTAAAATTGCTCTAATTATTAACAATACAGTCACAACAATGGTTAGGGGAAAAACAACTTCAAGTGATCTCCATGTTCAACTCATATCCTCAAGAGGGCTCTTAGGGCCTGGTATATGCTACTTTCCCTTGGTCCATTCAATCTCCCACTCCCCAGTTTGATTCTCCATGTTCTCCTGTCTCTTTAATCTTCCAACACCTCTCTCGATGTCCTCAATGTCAGCACCAACCTTACTTGCTATTTTGAGAGAACAGAAGCCTTCAGAAGAGGATATCTGTCAGTTCCCACACCTGGCTGGACCCATACCCCCACCATCCATTCCCTCTGCACTGAGGTCCAACCTTGTCCACCTGGGTTTGATTCCAGCTGTCCTTCTCTCAGAGTCCAGGACACTGTTCCAGCTGTTCCCACTTTTGGGGAAGCTGCTACAATGCAATAGGTGGTATCATCATGGTGTGATGCATATTTTTTTTTATCCCTCACATATATATCGCTCATGAAATGTTCTTGACAAAACTGTTGAAACTGAATCTAATTTAGTCTCTAAACCTAATTTCTAATATAACATTGGGACAGGGGGATCAGTTTAAAAAAAAAAAAAAGGAGGAAGAAGAAACAAACACAACTTAAGGAGACAATCAGACAGACCAACACTGTGAAACATCAACATGAGAACTGTAACTGAAACTACATGCTTCAATAGTCACTGCCATGGTCACATCATCAAAGGAAGTACATGATCACAGGTAAATACCTGAGAAGATGTTCAACATCACTGGTCATCAGAGAAACACAAGTGCAGACAGCACAACACGACCACTAGAGAAGCTAAACTGAACGAAAACTGACACCACCAGTTGGTTAAGCGTCTGCCTTTGACTTGGGTCAAGATCCCAGAGTCCTGGGATTGAGCCCCATATCAGGCTCCCTGCTCAGCAAGGAGTCTGCTTCTCCCACTGTCCTTTCCCTGCTTGTGCTCTTTCCCTTTCAAATAAATAAATAACATTTCAAATAAACAAAAAAACGGACACCACCAAGTGCTGGTAAGGATGTGGAGGAACTGGTACTCTAAAACGCGGCTGGCGGGAACCCAAAATGGTACAGCCACTAATGGAAAACAACCAGTGGTTTCTCACAATGTCAAATATTCCCTTTACATATGACACAACAATCCTACTCCTAGGTATTTACCCAAATACAATGAAAAACTTTATTTACACAAACATTAGGCAAATGCTTATAACAGGTATATTCAAAAATTGCAAAAACTAGAAACAATCAAAATATCCTTCTTCTAAAAAATGGACAGACAGACTATGGTGCATCCACACATTGGTATGCTACCCCGCAGTGCAAAGGGACTATTGGTAAGTGCAGTAACATAGATGACTCTCAAATGCATTATTCTAAGTGAAAGAAACAGACTCAAAAGGTTATAAAGTATATACCCCATTTCCATTATACTCTGGAAAAGGCAAAACTGTAGCCAAGGAGGTGGTTGCCAGGGGTGAAGGGGAGAAGGGCTGAGTATGAAGAAAATTAGAGCTCTTTTCTTCTAATCTCTTCCTTGTTCCTATTAGGAGACTGTCAACCCAATGGCTCAAAAGAGAAAGCTGGTGAGCTCAAAAAAGTCTGTCAAACTTGATTATCCAAAACCACCATGCTGTTTCTCCAAGTCAGTAAACCACTGGAGGACTCGAAGCAGGAGGGGCAATGTTTCTCCAGAAATGAGGCCTTTTCTTGGCAGCTAAAAGTTTCTTGGTGGACAATGAGCTAAAATAATCTCTCCTTGAATACGTTTTTGACTTATAAACAGCTTAAATTGGCCAAACCAAAGCTTTCATTAAAAGGCATTTTCACTAATTTTGTTTATCCATAATAAATTTGAATGTTAAAACAGCTCTCTGCTGCACAAGTCAGAGAAACTAGACAAAACAAAGACTGGTTAAAAAGAATGAATGTATAAGAAAATCCAGTATCAAGTATAATAAGAGAAATCACCATTTAAAATATAATCTTTTATGGGGTGCCTCGGTGACTCAGGTGGTTAAGCGACTTCCTTTGGCTCAGGTCATGATCCCAGGGTCCTGAGATTGAGCCCACATCAGGCTTCCTGCTAAGCAGGAAGCCTGCTTCTCCCTCTTCCACTCTCCTTGCTAGTGTTCCCTCTCTTGCTGTGTCTCTGTCAAATAAATAACTAAAATCTTAAAAAAAAAAAATATATATATATATATATATATATATATAATATATTTATATATATATAATCTTTTAGAGTCCTTTTAGAAAGCATGTATACATTCGGTTTTTATGTTGAAAGGAATTTACATTTATGGTCATGTGGACTCAAGTTGCCACCCAATGAAACAGAGTAATCTTGCAATAAAACAGATGGTTCCCAAGATCCCTTTAAGAAGCTTATTTGAGGGGCATGTGGGTGGCTCAGAGTTGGTTAAGGCCTCTGCCTTCGGCTCAAGTCATGATCCCAGGGTCCTGGGATCGAGCCCCGCATGGGGCTCTCTCCTTGGTGGGGAGCCTACTTCTTCCTTTCTCTCTCTGCCTGCCTCTCTGCCTACTTGTGAGCTCTTTCTGTCAAATAAATAAATAAAATCTTTAAAAAAAAAAAAAAAGAAGCTTATTTGATCTAGGCAAGAGGGAAGTTTAAAGCTTACTTTTCTCTCTAATAATCACCAATTATTTTGTGGAAATTTTTGTCTTGGGTTTTTAACTAAACTGGATTAAATATGAAATCACTATAGGGAAAAAAAAAAAAGAAAGAGACATAGAAAAAGCAAAAGGAAATAAATTGTCCAAATCTTAACTTAAAAACTACTACTGTTGAATGTGGATCACAACGAGCCAGGCCTTTTACTACAGAAATGCATATAATAGTGCAAATACACAAATGTACAAGTTATTCACTTCTCATTCATTACTGGGGCCATCTTTCCAATAATAAAGAGTCATATACAGTTTTATTTTTATGGCAACAAGGTATACCATCTTAAGAGGTTTTGTTTTTTTTTTAAAGATTTTATTTATTTATTTGACAGAGAGATCACAAGTAGGCAGAGAGGCAGGCAGAGAGAGAGGAGGAAGCAGGCTCCCTGCCGAGCAGAGAGCCCGATGCGGGGCTCGATCCCAGGACTCTGAGATCATGACCTGAGCCAAAGGCAGCGGCTTAAACCACTGAGCCACCCAGATGCCCCAAGAGGTTTTAATCAATTACCTAATGTTGGACACAAAGCTCCCTTTAGTCCTGAACTTGATATTCAACATTAACTAAAGAACTTGTGAATCTTCTTACAGTTTCTTCCTTTGGTGCCACTCATATAGTAAAGATCTCCCCATCCAAAGGTCAGCTAAATATTTACCTATAATACTTTTGAATATTTTTATGGTTTTCATGTTTACATTTATATCCTTAATTTTACTAAATTTATATTCAGTGTATAATTTAAAGAGGGGATTGACCTTTATCTATTTCCTCTAAATGGCTAGCCAGTTGTCTCAACACCATTCAACAACCAATCTATCGTTTTTCTACTGATGGGAAATACCTATGATAACATACACCAAATTTGTGTATATCTATACTTCTGACAGTCCTTGGACTTTCTGTTCTGTTCCATTTATATATATGTTCTGATGTGATATGATAGGGCAAAGTCTTACCACTGCATTACTGTCTTCAAAAATGTTCATGGTCATTATCTCACATTTATTTTACCTGACTTATTCAGATTCATATGTTTTAATACACTGTTTACTCATTTTATAATATAAGTGTTTTTCTCTGGTGGTAGATTTGAATGATGGATTTCTCTTTTAGCTTATTTACTTTCACCTACAATTACCATGTACTTAATCATATCTAATTAAACACTAAAAGAAACAAAAGAAAGCTCCATAAAATAATTGTCAGTAGGCCTGATGGTTGTCCCTAAGCTCTGGCTCATCGTGGCAATATCTTGTCCCCAGTCTCTGAATGTTCCTGAATCCTGGTTAGAAAAGGGTCCCCACTTCTCCTGGGCCTGCTCTTGGCTCTCTACTGAGCAGGGTTTGTAGCAGTCAGACAGCATTTGTTAAACTGAATTCTCCTAACACTACACCAACTTCCTCAGGAAGGGAAGTCATGGATTGGTTCTTGGTGTCTTTCTGAAGCTGGTCTGTCCTTCCTTCCTTCACCTGTTCTGTCAGGTGAAAACCTGTCAATCCTTGTAGGCTGCATTGGTCACCGCTTTCCCATGAGCTCCCTGTTTCTGTACTGATGTACTTTCCCCCAAACTTTCGTTTTTCTTTGTAATGTTTGCTGGTTTCTCCCCTTACTTCATCATCTTCTCAGGAAATCTTGAGCTAGACCACTTTGTAGAACTTTGTATGAGCAAGCTGCACCAGTAATAACCATTAAAATAATGAAATAACTTAAAATTAACTGTTAAAAGAAAACAAGTCTAGATCTGAATTCATGGGTGACCACAGTATGGATTTTGGAAGAAGAAATAAATCATGGTATGATTTATGATTGACGACTATGACTGATAAGTGATTTCCGTGGCCTATTTGACAGAAGCTGATCTACAGAGTAGGCAGATTTGGGGGCTTTTCCCAGAGAAAAGCTAAGGGCTCTACTGTATTATAATATCCGATTGAGTGAGCAATCTATTAAAAAAATTCTTGAAGGGGTGCCTGGGTGGCTCAGTCTGTTAAGCATCCAACTCTTATTTACAACTCAGGTCATGATCTTGGGGTCTGGGATGGAGCCCCGTTTCAGGCTCCATGCTGGGCACGGGGCATGCTCAGGATTCTCTCTCTCCCTCTGCCCCCCCCACTCTGCTCTCTCTCTAAAAACAAACAAACAAACAAACAAACTTTTCTTGAAAAGATTTCCAGTCCTAACAACTACTGGGTGTGCCCTGGAAAGTGAACTACAATTGTTGCCCAACTATTCACCTAATTAGCAACATGGGTATGTTGTCTTCATGTTAAGGCACAAATAACAGTACTTTTTTTCTTTTAGCATGGGTCATATTTTTTTCATTTGAGAAAGTAATGTGTACACATGATTAGAAAAAATGGTCAAAGGGTACACTGAAAAGTAGATCTTCCATCCATTCCTGACCTGCCTCTTGTCCCTTATCTTACAACACTCTGACTAGAAACAAGCCGTTATTTATCTGCTGGACTACAAATAGAGAAGTCCTTTATTATTCTTCAAATTAAATTCTGGCCTAGTAGATGACTTTGAGAAGATACAGTTTTTTTTTTTTTTAATTTTTTTATTTTTTTCAGCATAACAGTATTCATTATTTTTGCACCACACCCAGTGCTCCATGCAATCCGTGCCCTCTACAATACCCACCACCTGGTGCCCCCAACCTCCCACCCCCCACCCCTTCAAAATTCTCAGATCGTTTTTCAGAGTCCATAGTCTCTCATGGTTCACCTCCCCTTCCAATTTCCCTCAACTCCCTTCTCCTCTCCATCTCCCCTTGTCCTCCATGCTATTTGTTATGCTCCACAAATAAGTGAAACCATATGATAATTGACTCTCTCTGCTTGACTTATTTCACTCAGCATAATCTCTTCCAGTCCCGTCCATGTTGCTACAAAACTTGGGTATTCATCCTTTCTTTCTCTTTTTTTTTTTTTTTTTTTTTTTTTTACAGCTTTATAAACATATATTTTTATCCCCAGGGGTACAGGTCTGCGAATCGCCAGGTTTACACACTTCACAACACTCACCATAGCACATACCCTCCCCAATATCCATAACCCCACCCCCTCTCCCAACCCCCTCCCCCCATCAACCCTCAGTTTGTTTTGTGAGATTAAGAGTCACTTATGGTTTGTCTCCCTCCCAATCCCATCTTGTTTCATTTACTGAGAAGATACAGTTTTATAAACTGTTAAGAAAGCTAGCATATCAAAAGTGTTACACTGGATAAGGGTTGTCAAGATATATAAAAAAAAGATATAGTATATTTTATTTTTTATTTATGAATATGAAAATAATTCATGAAATGTTCATTCAACAGAGATTTATCGAGCATCTACCATATGCTAGGTACTGTCATAGGATGCGGACAAAAACAAAACAAGACACGATCCACTCACTGTTAACCTCCAGTTCATTGTATTAAGAAAACAGTTAAGAACAGTTGATGGGTATTTTTTTAAGTTTTTTTTTTTTTTTTTTTTTTTTAATCTTAACAGAGATCAACGGCTCATATACTTCCTCAGATCCTAGACCCCATCTCAGATGTCCTTACACATCTCTTTACTGTCATGAAACTGGGGTGGGGTCATGCACACAGCTCCCAGGAAGGTGAGTGGACGTGGCCTCCCTGTTTGGACAAAGTATAATCTTAGCACAGAGGGTTCTTGCTGCTGTTTATGAGCAGAAAGAGAAGTATCACTCACACTCAGACAGATCCCCTAGACTTTGGCAGAAGAGGGCCAAGCCTCATAGAACAGGAACATATCGCGGGCCAGGGCCAGAGTGTCCTGAAATTATGTTACCACAGGCAGTCTCTGCGGAAGCAGGCCTGCTTCTTATGCTTTGCTTTAATATAGCTGATATCATGTACCAGGTCCTCCTCTAAAAGGATATTAAATCACAGCAATCCCAGGAGGTACGGACTTTATCCTCATATCACAGGTAAGGAAACTGAGCAACAGTTCCTACGTCATAGTGGCTCTGTTTACTCTGATGGCTTATGCCTGTGATAACGTAGGCTGGCCTTCTACCTAGGGAGAAGTTTTCAGGCAAAAGTAATTAATTCAATAAAAATTTAAGTCTCACCTCTATGTTACCTTCTTGGTTGGTACAATTTTTCTCATTTTAAATACTATAAAATACTGACACCATGCTTATGTGGCAGATAATTCAAAAATAAACTGACTATGATCTACCACTTGGCAAAAGCTTGAGAAATCAAATAAGTTATTAGACTTCCAAATTCTGTCTTTATTTTAAGGTGAGATCACCTAAAAGCTCTCACCTTAAAAAAAGCAAAGCCAATGGGTGCCTGGGTGGCTCAGTGGGTTAAGGCCTCTGCCTTCGGCTCAGGTCATGGTCCCGGAGTCCTGGGATCGAGTCCCACATCGGGCTCTCTGCTCCTCAGGAAGCCTGCTTTCTCCTCTCTCTCTGCCTGCCTTCCTCTCTGCCTATTTGTGATCTCTCTCTGTCAAATAAATAACTAAAATCTTAAAAAAAAAAAAAAAAAAAAGAGCAAAGCCAAGTACCTAAGTAATATTTTCACAGACCCCTGAGGAAATGCCTCTATTAAGTTAAGGCACGTTAGAAACCATACTGAACCATTTGAATGGCATACTACACACATTTTCTAAAACTATCCTTGAGGACATTGCACATTATGCAAATCAAGGTTTCCTATTCAAGGAATTCTATGATAAGGTCATCTTTGAGTTTAATTTTCTCTGAAGAAGAATTTTTCTGCTTCTTTTTTTTAAGTTTTTATTTTAATTCTGTATAGTTAGTGTAAGTGATTTAGTATCCAATTTAGTGATTCAACACTTCCGTACATCGCCCAATGCTCATCACAAATGCTCTCCTTAGTCCCCATCACCTATCTCACCCATCCCCCGACACACCTCCCCTCTGGTAACCATCATTGTTCTCCATAGTTAAGACTCTATTTCTTGGTTTATGCTCCTTTTTTTTAAATAACAAAAGAAGATTTACTAACTTCCTTTTTCACTTCAGCTGACAGGACAACAACTTAAGCACAAGATAAAGTATCTCATCTCATGAGGATGGATAAGCTCATACTGTCCAGTTTTATTTCAGATATCCTCTAAAAGTTTCTTAACCTCATTATCCTATTTGCATTTTTAATTTCATTGTTACTTTCTTCTTCAAGTAGGTCAAAGAAGAAATAAAAAATAAATATCAAACTTAAATGAAATAATATAGAAGCTGGCAATCCAAAATTCAATGATGTACCAAAAATCATCAAACTTCAGGGCACCTGGGTGGCTCAGTGGGTTAAGCCTCACCCTTCAGCTCAGGTCATGATTCCAGGGTCCTGGGATTGAGCCCCACATCGGGCTCTCTGCTCAGTGGGGAGTCTGCTTCTCCCTCTCTCTCTGCCTACTTCTGCCTACTTGTGATTTCTCTCTCTGTTAAATAAATAAATAAATAAATAATCTTTAAAAAAAAAATCATCAAACTTCTAGAGCTTAAAGATAAGAAAAGAACCAGAGAAGTAACCACCTTTATTAAATTGTGATTGGTATGTTTGCCCTGAAGGAAGCTTTAAAAGAAATAAAGAATGGAGGAAAAAGAAACTGAGCCAGTTTACAGTTGCAGGCATTTTAAGTCATCAGTACTGAACAGACTAAGGAGGATAAAAGTTAATCACCACATGGTTAAAATCAAAATGCAACTCTGAGGTGTGAGAGGCTTCTAGAACAAACAGATGAACTTATTTCTGCTCTCATCTCCTCCGAAATGTCACCACAAGGCCATCCCACGGTGCGCAGACGGCTGGCAGCTCAGGAGCTGGGCTACAAGGCCTGGAGGGGTTTTGGGGTGGATTCCAGGACCTGCCAATATACTGGCCACGCCTAGGCACATGCCCTTACCTGACAGGGGACTCAGGCAGAGACAGAGACAAGGCAGGGAAGGGAAGACAAGTGAGGTCGCATTCCTGAAACAGACTACAGAATACTATTTTTAAAAGAGGCAGGGGGAGAATATTCAGAAAACAAAGAAGAGCTCTTGGATATTAAACATACGATAGAAATAAATTCAATAGAACAATTAGAAAATACAGTTGAGGAAGGCTTCTCAAATAGACAAAAACAAACACAGAGCAAAACAAACCAAAAAAGGAGACACAATGGTTGGGACTGAAGCAGGGGGGATCCATAACAAATGGCAGGTCTGGATAAAGCAAGAGAGGCCCAGAAATAGAGAAGACAGGAGATGTGGAAATGATCGTTTTCAAAAAAAACAATTCAAGACATTTCACAGAAATGAAGAACAGGAGTTTGCAAGTGTCATGTTCAATTGCTGGGAAAGAAAAAAATAACAATCACCAAACCACAAAAGAATATCACTATGAAATTTAAAAATATCAGAAATAAAGAGAAGATTCTGGAAACTATTCTAGAGAGAATGAGGTCATATATGAGACTGGGGATCAGAATGACATCAGCCTCTCAATGGCAATGCTGGAGGGAACTGAGCAATGCCTTCCAAATTTGGAGGGAAAATGGGAACAAAGATATTTTCATACAAGATTCCAAAATCTCTCTCATGCACTTGCCAAAGTAAGGAAGGGGACTAAGAAATGGTATAGGGAACAAAGAAAAGCAAATTCTCAAGAAGTTGGAAATGAGGACGAGTAACCTGCCCAGATTGAAATAGGACAACTCAGATTCCAGGAATACGCTCTCCATAGAAAACAACAAAACACAACACTGATAGGATATCTGATGTGTTTAAGCACAGTATGTTCCAGAATCAATAACAGGTATATCGAAAATGAAGCAAATAAAAAATAAGGCAATTATCAACTCAATTACATTTAAGGAAACATAACCATGGCACACTACATGTTTATCTGTGCATAATAGCTGCAAAATAATAGAATCATCAAGGATGAATTTGACCAAAAGTTGGGATGTAAAATGGTATTAGGGGGATAGAAGAACAGTGTATGTGGGTGTAAAAACATTCATATCATAGAGTAGGGAGTCAACAAAACTGAAAAACACATTATTTAGGAAGATAGAGGTAACTAGCAGAAGAAAGACCTACAATATTGAGTCACTGACTCCAGGAAATTAGAAAAGCACAGTGACATGTTACTTTGTTATTAGTCTTAAAGAAATATTTGGCTTTAACATTATAAATATGTATTACTTTCAAAAAATAAAATATAATTTAAAAAGGAAACAATATGCTTGGTCAACTATAAGCAGAAAGATTTGTAAAATTCAGTTTCTAAATTACAGTCAAGTACTAAGAGTGATACCTCACTTGTGCCTTTAGGGAACCATGGGATTTCAGGGTTGGAAGCACCTCAACGGTTATCTAAGTTACGCCACCTGCTTCCCAGTGGGAAACCAGCTACCTCCTCACACATCTGCTCCCTGAACTGCTCCCAGTACAGCCATGCCCTCCAGACAGACATGGGAGGACACATTCAGATGACTAGGCTCACCCTCCATGGCCCCTGAAACCTCTTCTTTTGGGAGTTTCACTTCTGGCAGCTCTCTACCTTCTAAGGGTTGCTGTTTCCCAAAACACGTGGCAAAAAGGGCCATGAACAACAGCTCCTGAGTACACAATTCCCCTCTGCAGAAGAGCAGCCAGATGGACACAGGCTGCCCTGGAGCGCAATTCCAAACCCTCCAAGGAAGGGCCGAATGGTGGAGCCTAGGTTGGATGCTCCCATACCCGCCAAGGGGCAGGGAACCCAACAGGGTGGGGGCACAGCTGCAGTCAGGCATGGGGGCTGCAGGGGGTGAGGGCACAGTTTCCAGAAGAAACAAGTAACGGGCAGGGAGTCCGATAATTAGAACATTGATGTTAGAGAAAGAGACTGCTTATTGAATTTGTCTCTTAAGAGATTCAATTTTTGGTCATGTTTAGGAATTATTTAATTATATCTTCTCTTGGAACAAATGATTATTTGCTATTGGCTTCCTGTGCTCTGGGCCCTAATGAGTGATCACCATCAAATGTCACAAAGCAAAAATCCAACAAGGCGATCGTTCCTTGAGAAAAATATTTCATTCCCTTCTTTGCTTTTGCTCATTGTTGTGGAAAGAATAATTTCCTTAAGTGACTTTACCCAGAATAAAAAAGATCTGCTTCCAGTCCCGAGGCCTTTTCCTTAGAAAAATTTAGTAACTGTGTATTTTTCTGGTATCTGGGGAGAATCTGGCAGTTTTTCCTTTGGGTGGCATGTTTTGTTCTCTGCCTTTGCATTGTAAGATGGCGACTTCACTAAGGAAGCCACGCTTCTGTAACTAGCTTCTGGTTAAGTGCTCACGCTGACGCACCCTGGGGCACCACTCCACACCTGGCCTTATTCCCAACCACGCACTAGACATAAATGACTGTAATCGCTCGCCCGGGTGCCTCACCCTGCTCCACGGGTTCATCAGTCCATACCGTCCATGAATGAGTAGAGGTGGGGGCTGCAGTCTCCCCCATTGACTCCGAATTCGGACTTTCTTTGTTCACAGCTGATTGCACTGCTGAGTAGGGGCCTGCTCTGAGCTGACATAACTGATTTTGCCCTCTCAGGGTGAGCACTGGAGACATGGGAGCCAAAGGAGGCTGCAGTGTATTTTCATCACAATACTACAGAGATTAGTACACAGTTTGATGATGTGAACTCTTCAGTAACTTTTATTTCAGGTACTCAAAACATATGTGATTCAGTCAGCTGGTACTGTGAGGAGGACATACTAAAGAAAACCATTTTTCTCTTTCTTTTTTGTGCTAGAGGAGCATTTTGCTTTAAAAAAAAAAAGAGCATCTAATTTCCAGGTGACTAAATAAAGGGCATTTAAAAAAAAGGTCTTTCTCTATGAGGACTAGAAAGAAGGCAGAAAAGGTAGGTTGTGACACCTACAAAATAAATGACCTATTGTTTAATTTACTCTCCAAATAAATATTGCAATGGCACCAAGAAGTTAAAAGAGTTACCTGGCCTGGCTCACTGGGGTACAGTGTAACATCTTTAAAATTGAGATTACTTAAAAAAACTAAAAACCTGTTCTATTAGCTCATGGTCAGTAGCCGTTCTGATCAAAGAAGACTGTTTTACAATAAATCAACAGCTATCTACAAGTAAAAATTTCCTTTCACAGGAAATAGGAGGGAGACTCCTTATGTCATGGTTAAAAATTTTTTTCCTTTCATTGATAATAATCTGAAAAGAATAATTCTATAAAAGTACCCTTTGCATCAATGTAGCGCTTTAAGGATCTTGAAGTCCTTGGCTAAATTTCTTCCCACCCTCAAAGTAACTGCAGCAGGCAGTTATGAACACCACACATGGGTGAGGCAAAAACAACTTGTAGCCACAGTAGGCTCACTGATTGTCATCCAGTGTGAGGGAGCTGGGGGTGGAGTGAGGCTTTCCACAAGGAGCCCTATTCTCTTTTTCTTGCTCAATCTGTGTCCCTTCCCCTTCTCAGATCTCCAACCATGCAACACAAAAGCCTTGATTCTCCATAGATAGCTCTCCTGCCTTGTTGCAATGAGCCTTCAGCCTAAAAATTACTGAAACTCTAAAAAAATTTTTACATCAACGTAAGCAAAATAAAAGCAAAAATAAATAAATAAGTAAATAACCCAAATCCTGGCAGTTCTGGACAGAGGGGTGAAAAAGCATTTCAGAGCTCTTCCTCTAAAGTAGCAAGATCATATTTTTAAATAATAATGGTAAAGATCAAAAGCTTGGTCCTATCCCATACCCTTATTAATACTGGGTAAGAGACAGCATCAGAGAACAGATACTTGCTCTCTACTAAAACTGAGGTCATGATCTCAGGGTCCTGGGATGGAGCCCCATGTCAGGCTCTGCACTCAGCATGGAATCTGCTTGGGGAATCTCTTCCTCTCCCTCTGCCCCTCCCCCTGCTCTCTCCCTCTCTCAAATAAATAAATAAATAAATCTTGAAAAGAAAAAGGAAGCTAGAATATATTTAATAGAAAACTTGATAAAGAAAACCAGAGACCAATTTCACTTATAAATATAAACGCAAAAATTCTAAATACAGTGCTGGCAAGTAGAATCCAGCAGTGAATGAGCAGAAAAATATATCATGACCAAGCATGGCTTATTTCAGGACTGCTGACATGGCTCACCATTTGGAAAGCTATCAGCATAATTTATTACATTTTTTAAAAAGTGAAAAAATAAAAACCCTATCAAGAAAGCATAGAGACTAAAAAAACACTTGATAAAATTCAAAAGTCATTCCTAATTAAAACAAGCAAGCAAAAAACAACTATCCAAAATAGAGTAAGATCAAAGCCATTTACTACAAACTTAACCTATTCAATGGTGCAATACTAAGGCCACTACTATTTAAGTCAAGGCTAAACAATTTCTACAATCAACATTGTTTTTGAAAGCCCTAGCTACTAATGCAGTAATAGAAGACACAAATAAATTAAGTATTGGCAGAGAAGAAAAAACATGATCTACATTAGAGCTATGAGTATAAACCCAAGAAAGAAGTAACAACCAATTATGACAAATAAGAGAGCTTGGTCTCTCATTGTTCACCTCCCCTTCCAATTTCCCCCAAATGCCTTCTCCTAACTCCCCATGTCCTCCATGCTATTTGTTATGCTCCACAAATAAGTGAAACCATATGATAATTGACTCTCTCTGCTTGACTTATAGCTTAATAGTTGTTGGATATAATTATTTTTTTAAAAAAGCTTTTCTTTATGCTAGTAATAAGTAGTTAGAAATGGAAATTGATTAGAAAAATATTATTCAGGGAAACAATAAAAGTAATGAATTACCAAAGAAAAACAAGAAACATACAGAGCTTATATGAAGAAAATCATAAATTTTTATTGAAGGGTATGTAATAAGACATTGATAAACAGAGGCCCTAAATACAGTGTTCTTGGATGGGCAAACTTATCACAAAGTATTGATCTTTCCATTTTTTTCATATATAACTTTAACACACTTTCAATCAGAACCTAATGGATTTTGTTTAGACGGAACTGAATAATTTTCACGTTCATATGGAAAAATAAATGTATGAGAATTACCAACAAATTTTTAGGGAAAAAAACATAGGAGGAAAAATTTTAGGGAAAAAATTGTCATACCAAACACTAAAACGCTAACAACTATAATTAAAACGATATGGATTGCCTCGAAAAGAAACAGAAAGGTCAGTGAAATAAAACAGAGAATCGTAAAACATACATGATAAAGATTTCAGGTTGCTAGAAAAGATGGCTTATTTAATAAATGGTATGAATATAAATGCCTATTCGTTTGGGAAATACAATGTTGGACTCCTACCACAAAAATAAAAATAATTTCCAAGTGAGTTAAATGTTTAACATAAACTTAAATGTAAATGGACACCAGGCAATCCATACAAGATTCACTCCTGTTGCTCTTTTTCTAATCCAAAGAAAGAAGGGTTCTCTTTCAGGCTCCTGTTACCCCCAGCAGGGAGAGGTCTAGAGCTGGGGGAGATGTCACCTTTTGAGCTTCCTGTGACCCCACCACTTTGCACACACTCTCTGCCCCCCATGGACCCTTGATACACCTGTTATTTGGGCAAAGACCCCCTGCAGCAAGTTCATTAAAAGCTGTAGCTTTTACCCCAAATACACACACACACACACACACACACTTTTTAAGTAACACAAGGGATTGAACTCACAACCTGCTGAGATCAAGACCTGAGCTGAGATCAAGAGCCGGACACTTAATTGACTGAGCCACCCAGGCACCACTCAAATATAATATCTTTGATATTGCTTTTATGATATATTCAAAGAGAGAAGGAAAACAGCAATACAAATTGAGCTAATCTAAACATGAAATTAGAGAACCTTAAAGTGACATTCATGGTACAAATCCTAATGTTTAATTTCTAATTTCGTTACTTCATCTCTGTACTTCTTATATGGAATGACTCACTGATTTTGTCCCTATCAGAATAAATTCTCAGCTGTAAATCAAGTCATTAACAACATGGCAATTATCTTAAAGAATGAAGTAACATAGACTTGCTCTGCTCATGTATTTTTTTTTAAGGCATGAATTACTGAATCCTTGTTTGGTGCTGTGAGGGGTGTAGTACGTGCAGCAGGATAAGGCCCCAGTGACTGATAGGGTTGCTGTCTGGCCATGGGCATGTAGAGCAGGGGGCTATTTTTCCCTCCCACCTTCTGGGAAGCTACTGGGTATGTCTGTTCTTTTCACCATCAAATGGTTTTGCAATGCAACAGTCTTGTGGTGCCTGGGCACTGCAGTACGCCCCCAGGCCTGAGTAACTTAAGGTAGTTGTGAATACTGAGCAAGAAGCAAAAAATCATACCCCAGGCAAAATTAGGGGATCACCTCAGCATTCTTCATCAGAGTCCCAGAGCTCATGTAGAAAAACCACTAAAGAGGGACCAATTTAAGCATTTGCCCCTGTTTCTCTCAAAATGTTTTCATATTTCTGGGGCATCTGGGTGGCTCAGTCAGTTAAGTTTCTGACTCTTGATTTCGGTTCAGGTCATGATCTCAGGGTTATGAGATTGAGCCCTGTCTCTCTCTTTCCCTCACCCTCTGTCCCTCCCTTCACCCTCTCTTTTTCTCTCTCCGTTGCTAAAAAGAAATTAAAAATAAAGACTTAAAAAAAGTTTTCATATTTCTGACTTCTAGTAAAATTGAGAGCCCAGCTAAAATCAACAAGTATTTACCAAGTGAGCACACTACAATGCTGGCATTATGGGTATTGCGACAGAAACACAGAAGACATGGACCCTATCACAAGGAACTTAAAATCTATCACAGGTGTGGGATCCAGGCGTGAAGCAAACACAAAACATTTCCATAGTAACAGATATTCATGTGTGGTTCAAATTACACACCTTCAGAGAAGGACCCTGAATATAAAGAAATGCCCTAGATGGGGGAAGAGTCTACCAAAGGAGGGTTTGGCATAAGAAGTGGAGGGTTTCAGTAGGCAGATGGGAAGGCCACTGACCAGAGGAAGGGGGCACTGGCGAGGCACAGAAGCTGAAATTAGCATGGTGCAAAAAACCTAGGTGTTGGGAGAGGAAGAGGCGAGAAACGGGAGGAAAACGCCCCCCTTCCTACTGCTACCTCATTTCACCCAATCTTACACCATGCGTTTTCATCACTTAGAATTCCAACTTGAAAGGGCTTTTAAAAAATTTCAGAAAAGGTTTTAAAATCATCACTCTTACGCCACATACAAGAAAACAAAGCACAATATACCAGTTAACATGCTCTTTTTTTTTTCTCTTTAATCCCCCACATTCAGAGTCCAGCACATCAGAATCGAGTCTTGTCTCAGAGTCGAGGGTGCTCAGGGTGTCCATAGAGAGCCAGTTCCTGGGGCGGTCCAGCAGTGCAGGGGTGCAACAATGGTTAAAGGCGGGTTCACCATGCACCCAGGCCACCCCTCCAAGCCGCTGACACACCCACTTGCAAGTTCCAATGCTGCTCCTTGCCTGATCTAATCAGAAGGAGTAGGGAGAGGTTTTCTGCACCACCCAGGGCTCATTTTCCCTTTTTCAAAGAGTGCTCAACAGCTTGTTGGCTGAAACCAGGAGGAGTTGCAGTTGCCAAATCACGCTACCAGGAGAAACATTCAATAAACCCGTGTACTGGCAAGAGCAACTCTATCGTGGCAGCCACTGTGAAATGCAGTCACTTTCAGAGGTGTTAAAGTGAGAAAATGTGCCCTTAGAATCAATGAAATGTGGTGGTGTGATGTATTAAGCTTTTATCCTAGACTATAACTCCACAGATACTGGTACTAAAATCACCCGTGAATGTAATTAATCTGAGGACAGGATTTGTCTTTTAAACCCTGAAAAGATGCAGTAGTTAAGATGTGTGTGTGCACACGTGCACATACACACACAGAGGCAAATGATCCCGATAAATATTAGCTTTGTCTGTGTATGCATTCTGCATTGGCCTGGGGTAATCTATGAAGGTTTACAAAGGCTGGATAAGCTTCCAGTCTATTTGACTTCTTATAGATCAATCTAGAATGGTGGCCATAGAAACCAATAAAAGGGGAAGCAACCTGTAAAAGGTCTGCAGGAGGACTGGGAGGGATGGTGGGTGAAGAACTGAATTAGCCCAAATTTCTCAGTAACAAAATCAGTGCTATCTGGAGTAGAAGGGCTATTATGAGTTCCAAATGTTTTTTTTTTTTTTTTTTCAAAAGTCTTAGGACTATAAAGCCATCCCTATCAAATGGGCTCAATAAACTGTGGCTTTGGTAGAAATACTGGAAGCGTTCCCAGTCCTTGCCTTGGCTCAGCCTTGTCAAGTCCCTAACCTCGCTCTGTGTGGGTCTGAGACAGTAATTCAGCCCCCTCTGGGTAGATGAGGAGCCCTGGGGTGAAGAAGTGAATACAAACAACTTTGGGTACATCCTATCACAAGGTCACAACAACATTTTCTAAAATTCATTTAGCTATTTTGTGCTTTCTTCTTTTAACATGTTTGAAATGCTCAACAGACTCTAACCTACTTTTCGAGTTAAATGTATTTGATCTGAGTTGCTTATTGCTCAGAAGACCTTGCTTGTTAAAAGTCCAGGGATGCTCTGCCAAGCTTCCAACATGTTTGAGTCAGATAAAGTCTGCAAATAAAGTTTAACTTAATTAACTAATTTTGTGTGGAGGTTAATAGTTTAAGGAATCCTAATGTGTTTATAAGTTTATTGAATATTATTCATAATATACATGAAAGCGATTGTGATTTTCATGTAAAATTTACTAGATTTACAAATAAGGCCTATAAGTTGAGCATCAGAAACACTATTTTTCATATTCACAGTTTTAATTACCTGAATATTAAAATGCAAGTAATTTTGAGTAATCCTTTCTATGCACAAGGCCATCTGCAGAAAATAAAATACTAACAGAACTCCATTAATGGAAAGATGGGAAACCTGGAGAATCTGAAGAGGTGAGGGAACCAGAGAAATCACTGGGACACAGTCATCTGGGGGGAGGTGAAGAGAAGGTGGAAAGAGGCCACGACACATGATACCTGGGTGTTCGTGAGCCTGAGAGTCTTATCCGAACAAGAAGGATGGCTCTATTATTCACAACTGCCCAGAGCCCAGCATAATAGTTTCATATGACTGATATTTTGTTGAATGGGACTAAATCTGCAGGGCTTATTGGGAGGAAGAGGGTGGGAGGGGAAATGAAGGGGAGGGAGCCTGAGACCCTGGAGCCAAGGAAAGGTCTTGCTCAATCACTTCACCTGCACCACGTTCTGTGACATGGAGCACAAGATCCCTGGTGTAGACAGTGGTCTGGACCTGGCGGTCTCCCGTTTTCAACTTAAAAGCAAACTGATGGAGATCCCCGAAACTGTGCATGCATGAATCATTGGTGGAAGGTATCCTTTTCTACAGCCAATAAAATAAATCTGTTTAAACAGTATAGTTTTTAGAAATCAGAACAATATGAGCTCCCTCTAGTGGCTTAAATACTTTTAAATACTCTCAGATACTTTGAAGAAGTTTCTACCTTTTTTTGATCATTTATTTTTATTTTTTGTATCATCCAGTCCTTTTCCTCTGGGGAAATCCACATCTTACAAATAGTGCACCACAAATTTCATCCCAGTAGATAAAGAGAGGGGTAGGCCCAGAGATCAAATGTGATGGCTCCCAAGTCACATAGCAAGTTTCTCTGCCCCTTCAAGGTCAATGTAAGCACCCATGAGTGATGGGATGGGGACAGACAGAGCTAGGCTGTGTGATGCTCGGAGACCAGGAAAAAAGACAGGCATTAGGCCAAGGGAAGTGAGCTGCAACCACAACATTAGAAAAGCTCACAGAGAACAAAGTGAGGGCTGCTGGAGAGATGGGAGGGGGGATGGGGTAGCTGAGGGATGGGCATTGAGGAGGGCACTTGTGAGAAGCACTGGGTGTTACACACAACTAACGAATCACTAAATTCTACTCTGGAAACCAATATTACACTATATGTTAACTACCTACAGTTTTAAAAATTAAAAAAAAAAAGTTCATTTTCTCACAATCATCTCTGCAGAAAATAAGGACCGGCTTCTAACAGACTTCAGGCCAATCCCAGCCAAGCTTCGCAGGCTGCTGCCGCTGCTCTGGCTCAATGTTTTGACGCTGTCATGTAAAGAGGGATCTCATCACTGCCCGGGATCACGCATCCAACTAAACACTGTGCTCTAGTGAGGCGGTGTCACAGCTGAGAAGGAAGGGATTTTTTTTTTTTTTTTTACTGCGTAGCAACCCTGAGCGCAGCTTGCGCTGACACCCTGAGTCTTGTTCTGTCATGGTGCAGTAAAGGGCTGGAGAGCTCCAGGTGAGCACAGTCAATACAAACAAACGAAAAGGCCAAAGGCAGAGGAACCAGAGGAAGAGCTTGACCCACACCTCCACTAAGAAATGTAAGTAACAATTACAAAGCAGATGAGACACGTAAGGGCTACCTAAGAGATTACCGCTGTGACTGCGATGGCCTGTTTTTTCTGCCATTGCAAAGGGAGGTATTTAAAACTCAGGTTGTTGGTTTACTTCGTTTACAGGAGAAAGTCTTTCCAGAAAATTATTCTTGAATCAGTTTCTCAAAAAATTACCAACTAGTCCAAAGTCTCTTTCAAAGATGAAATTCTTCGGAATTCCCTAAATACCACAGCAGTTTCTCTGATCTGCTCCAGTAAAACTGAAAACCCAGGAAAACAAAAGCAGCTTTCCAGTAAAGGAGATGGTGTCCAAATCACTAAGCTGCATGACTATGAACTGGGTTCCTAAGGACGAAGCTGTATACTGACTAGCACGCCAGGTATAGTTGAACATTGGATCCCAGCTCAGAATAAAACTCTCCCTCACACTACTTCGGCTATGAGAAAATCAGATTCAAATTAAAGTTGCTTTAAGTGTAAGAGCATTTTTCCTGCTGAGCCCAGGGATTGCCTCCAGGCTCGATTCCCTTGACAGCTTTCACTAGTGGACTGACCTAAGGGCATGTGGTTTTCATAAGATGTCATCATCTCCAGGGCTTTACCCAGGTTCCAGGGAAGCCCCAAATTACGCTACATCAAAACCCTTTATCTGAGGTGTGCTTCAGAACCTCAGACTGGCTTTCTTACTCATCGGGGGTGAGGTATCACATTTTCTTCATATGTTCCTTTCATGCCATCTTTCAGACTGTAGAACAAAATAACTGTCATTTTGTGACAGATACTCCAGAGGGGTATGTGATGTGTACACACACAGTTGAGAAGCCAAAGCTGTCAGCCAGGGGACTCTGTTGCAATCTGGTCACTACTCTCCAGTTTTCACATCTTTTATTTACATTTAACAAAATAGTCATGGTGCCTCAGGGCAGAGGTCATACCTTTCTTTTTCCCCCATAGGGTCAGGATATTATGAGGATGCAAAATAGGGATAAAACATACTTGCAGAAGAAATGAATTTTACATTTCAATTTGTAGCACAGATAGCTGTACCATTTCTCTTAGAAGAGCTAAAGAAAGGTAAGGAATTTAAGATGTAAATAATTTTTAAAAATTCCATCCAAAAATTTCTTTGATGAATAAAATATATGATATAGTGTTCCTATAAACTTCAATTTAAAATAAGCATACTTTATTACACTTTGGGTATGCTTGCTAATCACCAACTTCTTAAAAAGATCTAATGCTCTTAAACTACTATCTAGACCTTACTTGCCACAACTGATTCATGATATCCTTATCTCATAAATGACGGCTCCATTCTCTAAGTTGCTCAGGCCAAACTCAGAGGTCATCCTTGATGCCTCGCTTTTGTCCCATCCTACCTGCAACCTATTATCAAATCCTTCTGATTCTGCCTTGAGAATATACGCAAAACCCAACCCCTCCTAGTGCCCCCACACTTACTGACCTGGCCAAGGAAACTGCCACCACTATCCCAGATCACTGCCATGCCCTCTCGACTGCTCTTTCTGCCCCTATCCCCTCCAGTGTGTGTCACCACAGCAGCCAAGAGTGGCCCCACTAACATGCACTTCCAATCACCCGTCCCCTGCTCAGAACCTCTAGTGACTCCCACATCCCCTGGAGTCACACCACAGTCTTGCCCACGCCCCAAGAAGCCCAACATGAGCTGCCTTCCCATTCCCCTTGTCGTATGTCTGCTTCATCTCCTCTTTCCCTACTCACTCCGGTGTGGTGACATGAGCCTCCCCTCTGTTCTTGAACACACTGGGCCCAGGCCCACCTCAGAGGCTGACTCCAGGTCCTGACTCACTGTCATTCTCCCTCCGAAGCCTTCTCACCATCCCATCAGAACATACCCATCTTCCTTCCTCACCTCATTTTTCCCCATAGCTCTTACCTTTAATACTAAACATTTACTTATCTTACTCATTATCTATCTTCCACCCTAAAATACATACTACATGAGGGCAGAGTTTTTTCTTCTTTTTGCTTGCTGCTGTATCATCATTGCCAAGAAACATGTCTGGCACTGAGGAGGTGCTAACAAATCCTTATTGAGTTAACTGAATGAGTTGTAATTACTATTTACTAGAAGACTCTAGAACTCATCTAGTTTAAAAAAAAAAAAAAAGGACTTCAGTGCTTTATTTGCTAACAGATTTGACATTGCTACCTTTTTACCTTAGAGTTGATAAACACATTTCTCTCTGTAAAGTCACCAATGCTTTCTTCTCTAGCCAGAGTCCAGATAAAATGGTGGGGGCTGGAGAACTGAGAATTGTCCTGATAAGTCCTTTGAGAGAGACAGGGCGGGTGCTCTCTGCTCTTCATAGGAAGGAAGAACAGGCATCCTGCAAGGCTCAGGAGCTACCACAGGCCCAGGACTCACATGGAACTAGGGCATGCTCCTTGCCCATGGCTGCTTCCTCAATCAGAACCACATGCAGACAGGTCAAGTGTGTGAGACAACTCTCTTCCCATGAGCCCTGCTGCTGCTAGTCCCTGGAAGACTGGCACTCCATCAGCCAGCACTGCCTGGACATCCTCATAGCTAAGGCAAACCCCTTACGAAAAGACAGAGAAAAAGGAAACATCCCAAACTTCTGATGGTGGCTATAGTTCATCAGCCACTGGTGACTGAGTGACCAGGGCACTCAGGAAGGGCACGTCTCAGGGTGCCTAGGTGGCTCAGTTAAGCATCTGCCTTGGGCTAAGGTCATGACCCCAAGGTCCTGGGATAAGCTCTGCCTCAGGTTCCCTGCTCAGCAGCGAGTCTGTTTCTCCCTCTGCCTCACCTCCTGCTAATGCTTTTGTACACTCTCTCTCTCTGAAATAAATAAAATCTTAAAAAAAAAAAAAAAAAGTAAAGGCATGTCTCTACATCCCCAGAGATGGTGGGAGCCTTTACATAAGTAGAGCCAACAAATCTTAAACCTTGGGATGTTCTTTATAAGCTCTAGGGAGCCACTCTATCACTATTAACTGTGATAAAAATGAAGTGCTACCAGCACAATGGTCTGGTTTTGAAAAGAAAGGTAAAATTCTACAGTTAGCATGTGAATAAATAAACAATCCCAAGAAATGCTTACAAATAATGTGGTCAAATAAAAAGAATATGTTCTAGATGTAAAAAGTATAAACATACTTATTTAAGAACACTTGAAATAAATTATGGTTTGAATAATTAACAGTATTTTTTACAGCCAAGAAAAAGTTTATAGCAACATGGACGGGACTGGAAGAGATTATGCTGAGTGAAATAAGTCAAGCAGAGAGAGTCAATGATCATATGGTTTCACTTATTTGTGGAGCATAAGAAATAACACAGAGAACATGGGGAGATGGAGAGAAGGGAGTTGAGGGAAATTGGAAGGGGAGGTGAACCATGAGAGACTATGGACTCTGAAAAACAACCTGAGGGTTTTGAAGGGCCGGGGGGTGGGAGGTAGGGGGAACCAGGTGGTGGGTATTAGGGAGGGCACGTATTGCATGGAGCACTGGGTGTGGTGCAAAAACAATGACTACTGTCATGCTGAAAAGAAATAAAAAATTAAAAAAAAAAAAAAAAAAGAGAGAGAGCAGGGGCGCCTGGGTGGCTCAGTGGGTTAAGCCGCTGCCTTCGGCTCAGGTCATGATCTCGGAGTCCTGGGATCGAGTCCCGCATCGGGCTCTCTGCTCAGCAGGGAGCCTGCTTCCTCCTCTCTCTCTGCCTGCCTCTCTGCCTGCTTGTGATCTCTCTCTGTCAAATAAATAAATAAAATCTTTAAAAAAAATAAAAAAAATTTAAAAAAAGAGAGCAAAAGTGGGGGAAAGTAAAAAGTGAATAAAAGAGGAACAAAATTAATTTGAAAAATGTTCTAATTCTATTGAAGGCACTTCTCCCTATTTTTTTTTTTTAAAGGCCATAAAAGTCATGAAAAAGACCTCATCCAAACTAAAAACTTCTGTTCTGTAGAAGTTATATGAAGCTACAGACCGGGGGGAAATATTTGCAAACCACATATCCAGCAAAGGACTACTATCCAGATTACATGAAGAACTTTACAAACTCACTGTCTATAAAGAAAAACCAAGTTAGAAAATGGGCAAGGGTGCCTGACAGGCTCAGTGGGTTAAGTATCTGACTTTGGCTCAGGTCATAATCTCAGGGTCCTGTGATCAAGCCCCGAATCAGGCTCCATCCTCAGCAGGAAGTCTCTCCCTCTCCCTCTGCTCTTCCCTGCTCATATTCTCTCTCTCCCCACCCACCCCCCCACAAATGGATAAAATCTTAAAAAAAAAAAAAAATAGGCACAAGATATCAATGGACATTTTACCGAAGAGGAAATACAGATGACATATAAGCACATGAAAAGATGTCCAACATCATTAGCCGTAAGAAAAATGCAAACTAAAATCACAATGAGATATTAATACAAACTCGTCAGAATGGTTAAAATAAAGATTAGTGACACCACCATTCTGGCAAGGATGTGGAAACTGGTTCCCTCACCCACTGCTGGTGGAAATGCAAAATGGTACAGGCACCCTGAAAAACAGTTTAGTGGTTTCTTATAAAACTAAACATGCAAATAGAGCCCAGCAATGTAATTCTTGGACATTTATCCAGAGAAATGAAAACTTCAGTTCACACAAAATCTGTACAAAAATGTTCACAGCCCCTGAACTGGGATCAGCCAAGATGTTCTTCAACTGCTGATGGTTAAACCGACTGTGGTACACCCACATCACAGAATAATACTCAACAACAAAAAAGGAACAAGCTGCGGATACACACACTAGCTTGAATGAATCTCCAGGAAACTGGGCTGAGTGAAAAAGTCCAATCTTAGAAGGGCATATACTACATGACTTATTCATGTTAGCATTTTTTAAAAAGATTTATTTATTTATTTTAGAGATAGAGAGAGAGAGAGTGCATGCATGTGTATGAGCAGAGGATAGGGAAGGGGGGGAAGGAGAGAAGGAATCCTCATGTGGACTCCTCAGTGAGCATGAAGCCTGATGGAGGACTTGATCCCAGGACCCTGAGATCATGACCTGAGCCAGAATCAAGAGTCAGACGTTTAACTGACTGAGCCACCCAGGCATCCCATTCATGTGACATTTTTTAAAAGACAAAATTTTGTAAATGGAGAACAGGTAGTAGTTGCCAGGGGTAAGAGATGCAGAGGGTGGGGGTAGAAGGGGTAGAGGTAGGTGGGGTTATTAAAGGACTAGTGAGCTGTTCTATATCCTGATTATGATGGTGAACTCACAAACCTACACATGTATATAGAATTATATAGAAATAATTATATAGAAATTATATTATAGGGGCGCCTGGGTGGCTCAGTGGGTTAAGCCACTGCCTTCGGCTCAGGTCATGATCTCGGAGTCCTGGGATCGAGCCCCACATCGGGCTCTCTGCTCATCGGGGAGCCTGCTTCCTCCTCTCTCTCTGCCTGCCTCTCTGCCTGCTTGTGATCTCTCTGTCGAATAAATAAATAAAATCTTTAAAAAAAAAAAAAGAAATTATATTATATATATAATATATATATATTATATAGAAAACAAAAACACATACAAACAAACGAGCACAAGTAAAACTGGGGAAATCTGACCAAGGTCAGTAAATTGTATAAAGGTTAATACCCTAATTTGTGACACAGCTCTATAGTTTTATAAGATGTTACCATTGGAGGAAACTGGGGAAAAGGTACATGGGATCTCTATGTATTATTTCTTACAAGCATGTGAACCTACAATTATCTCAATAAAAATTTCAATGAAAAAAATCATAAAGTCATTACTTTGCCATGGTCTGACTAGCCTTGGTCTCCCAAGCCTTTAGGACCTAAATGAGTATGTCACTGTACAAGGGAGCTTATATAGTGATTCAATTGATGGTTAAATAAACCCACCAGATTTATGAAAAACTCCCCAATAATACTACTAAGTCAGCTTGAGTTTACATTCTGCACACTATTTGTATTTCCAATTAGTTGGAAAAAAAGATTATCTTTTTAAATAGTAACATGTTAAATATGACATAATCACTTTAGTTTTGGTACTGTTCTCAAGGTGACAAAAATTAACTACCTAATGGTTATCTCATTTCATGGTTTAATTATAATTATTTTGAACAAAAATAGTATAATTTGATTAATGTGACCAACTAGTGAATTTTTATAAGCAATGTCCAAAATTTCACGATCACGTTAATGATATCATTTTTTTTTTAATTTTTTTATTTTTTCAGCATAACAGTATTCATTATTTTTGCACCACACCCAGTGCTCCATGCAATCCGTGCCCTCTACAATACCCACCACCTGGTGCCCCCAACCTCCCACCCCCCACCCCTTCAAAATTCTCAGATCGTTTTTCAGAGTCCATAGTCTCTCATGGTTCACCTCCCCTTCCAATTGCCCTCAACTCCCTTCTCCTCTCCATCTCCCCTTGTCCTCCATGCTATTTGTTATGCTCCACAAATAAGTGAAACCATATGATAATTGACTCTCTCTGCTTGACTTATTTCACTCAGCATAATCTCTTCCAGTCCCGTCCATGTTGCTACAAAACTTGGGTATTCATCCTTTCTTTTTTCTTTTTTTTTTTTTTCAGCTTTATAAACATATATTTTTATCCCCAGGGGTACAGGTCTGTGAATCGCCAGGTTTACACACTTCACAGCACTCACCATAGCACATACCCTCCCCAATATCCATAACCCCACCCCCCCCTCCCAACCCCCCTCCCCCCACCAACCCTCAGTTTGTGAGATTAAGAGTCACTTATGGTTTGTCTCCCTCCCAATCCCATCTTGTTTCATTTACTCTTCTCCTACCCCCTCAACCCCCCATGTTGCATCTCCACTCCCTCATATCAGGGAGATCATATGATAGGATATCATTTTTAGACACTATAGCTTTAAGTGATACAAAGACAGTTAAACAAAAAAATGGCCATAAAATGATGGGAGTGCAATACGCACAAAAAAGAATGTTATTATATTTCCAACATAATTTATTTATACATTATGGTTGCTTGGCTTTTTTATTGCTGCTCTAGTAACACAAATTAGATTTTTAAAAAATTTACAAAATATAGTCCATGTATCAGTTTATTGACTTGACAGTATCTGCAAAATCTCAGAAAAATGTTTTAACAAGGTCCTAGTCCTAGAATGACATTTCCAATCCTATTTAGCCTGAGAGTGGAGTCTGCATAAGCTCTTCCATATTAAATTAATGTCTGTCTAACAACCAATCTCTATCTCTGTCTGAAAATAATCCTTCGTAAAATAAACTTAAGCATCTCTCTTCACATGCAAATCATGATTGTGAATACACAGTCAGGCAGAGGACATCTGCCTGGTTTGGTTCATGTCTGATACCATCATTGCCCTTCATGTCTGTGCTGCCACCTTAGCACCCCACTTTTAGACTTAGGATGTGTGCCCTGAATGGGCCCTGATACCAGAGAGGATCAGAGGGGCGCATGTGTGCAGTGCCGTAGGAACAGGCCTGCTAGCGGCTTCTCTGGAGCTCAGAAACCACTCACGAAGTAGAAGGGCTCTTCAGTGTGACGTTAAATCTTTGTCTGCAGGCATCAGGGCAGGACAGGCACAAGACACTGAGGTCCGTGGTACAAGGGTCAAACTGTAGAGCAGCACATAGTCTTGTCACCTAAACTCAGGGGTCACAAGCTCCAAGTGTGCTGTCCTTCAAGGATGGCCCAGGCTGTGAGCTGGGGTGAGAGTGTGGAGAGGGCTGGAGCCCCTGATGGTGGAATCACACACATCCACACAAACTTCTGTGAATTCATTAGATGGCAGAAAAGGGAAGAAATAGTGAGAGGGTAGACTTACATCTAACTATATCAATGACCAGGTTAAATATAAATGCCATAACATCCCAACTAAAGGGCAGAGATTGTCAAACTGGATTAAACAATAAGACCTATTCTATTTTCCCTGACCTCTAAGAGGCAAACTGAGGGTTGCTGGACAGGTGGTGGGTGGGGAATAGGGTAACTGGGTGATGGGCATTAAGGAGGAATTGATGGAATGAGCACTGGGGTGTTCTATGCTACTGATGAATCACTAAATTCTACCCCTGAAACCAATACTACACTCTATGTTAACTAAATTGAATTTAAATAAATAATTAAAAAAAATAGTTAAGAGCTAATCATATGCTGCCTTAAAAAAAAAATCCTTAAAATATAGACAGAAATAGGTTAGGAGAAGGATGTTGAGGAGGAAAAAAAAAGGCTACCATGCCAACACTAATCAGAGGAGAGAGAATACATGGGAAACATGGTATGACACCAGAACACATTATGGAAGCACAGTAAATAATCATTAGTTCTAAATGGGAAGACCAGGGAAAGGTGATGTCTAAGCTGGTCCTTGAAGACCAAGGGATCCTCTGATAGCAGCAACTAGATAGGAGAAAATTCAAGGACTAAGGAAACTCCAGGCAGACAGACATCGCAGTGCTGTGGTGTTGTCAAAGGAGCGGTGGGGGAGGGGAGGGGAGACAGCTAAGAGGCAGATCACAGAGGATCTTAAGTCCCTTGCTAAGGATGCTGGACTTTATTTTATGAAAAGGGGAACAACCAAAGGCTTTCAGATCACAGGTGAGATGTGTGTTACAAATTAGATGGTACAGGAAGAAACTGAAGTCAAGAGAGCAGCTGGGAGTTCACTGAAATTCTCCAGTGAGGCATGACAAGAGGGGCCCTGGTGCAAGGTTGATGGTGCCTCAGGAAGGAGGCTGACGGAGAGGGCAATCTAGAGGCAGAATCAGCAGGTGGGAGACAAAAGAAATCTCTAAAGGCAAAGAGGAAAGCAAACATGTTCCATGGTTTCAAGTGAGTTACCATGAAGATAGTGATCCCATGTGTTTCAATAGAAAACCAGAGAAAGGAGAAAGCACGAGAGTGAGGTCCCTGGGAGGATGCTGTGCTCTCTTCTGAGTGGCTGTATAGTGGTGCCTACAGAATGGCCATGGGGAGGTGTCCTCAGGCAGCCAGAAAGCAGAGCCGGCAGACGGAGGCACAGATTTATGAGCCGGCAGCACAGACAAGACAGCTACTCTACAAGAGCAGAGACCGTACAGTAATTACATCCAGCTTAAGCCCAGGCCTCTTTAAGAATTAACCACTCAATACATCTTCTCCAGTCTTTAATCTAATCTATCCCAAAGGGTCAACATTTCCCACAAATAATTTTATTGAAAGTCAAGATACATAAACTTCAAGAATATTCAAACGTTAAAACCTACAGCAAATTGTTTCCTGCTCTGATATTAATATTTACTTGTAATTAAGTTAATTACCCCCATTTATGTCTACAGCACAGATTCTCAAACTATCCATGGTGAAGGACCAATGTTTTAAATTCCTAGTCCATTATGGACCTACCTATGGCCCTACTGTGAATGGAACTATGTACCACCCAAATTCATATGTTGAGGTCCTAACCCCCACTGTGGCTATAACTTAGAGACAGGGTTGACCAAGGCATAATTAGGATTAAATGAGGCTATAAAGGTGGGTCCCTGATGTGACAGGACTAGTGTCCTTATAAGAAGAGCTCCCAAAGAGCTCTCTGCCTTCCTCTGAACGTACATGAAGAAGAGGTCATGTGAGCACACAGCAAGACGGCGGCCACCTACAAGCCAAGGGAAGACTCTGCCCGCTGACACCCTGATCTTGAACCTCCAGCCTCTAGAACTTTGAGAACTACTTTCTGTTGTTGGAACAGCCACCCAGTCTGTGGTATTTTGTTATACAATGAGAGCAGACTAATACATACCACAGGTGATCAAAATGAGCTGCACAACATGCAAGTCGCACACCACTCTGCTTCATCTATACCTCGTTCAACAACATGAGACTACTGGCCACATGCTTAATGTCACAGCAATGTCAAACTGCCTTAGATATTTTGAAACACTTAACGCCCTACTTCTGTGCTAATCTCACTGTTGACTGGTATCAAACACTTTGTGGACTAACAGCAGTCTGCAGACCACACTTCAACCAGTACTGGTTTATAGTCTTTCTCTGATTTTTTTTTAATGCAATATTTAGCTTAGGCATAGAACTCAAAATAAGGGCAAGAATATTAAACATATTTGAAATCAGAAATATGCTATAGGGTGAGGGAAATAACAGAGAAGCTCAGGATTCTATCATGTATCTCGCTAAGATCCCTCAAACCACTGCAGAATGCAGGTTCTTAAAAGTGAACAGCACTGTGCCTTGTTTATAACACCTCTTGTATTCTATTTCTCTTTTGCTCTTCCTTCAGTCTCTGTAATCATATCCACAGAGTGCATTATAATTAGATTATAAGCTCAAAGCTGGAGTATGACTTCTTCAATTGACTATATACTAAACTCACCAAACAGATGCCCTCGAGGGACCCTGACTTGGATGGATAAGCAAATTAACTTGCATGATCCTGCCATTGAGATGAGGACCCTGTGCTCCCAGTGAAGAGATGTCCAACTTTCTGATGGCCATTCCAGAGGATCTTTGATGCGTGCGATCTAACATATGCATTTGGTTTTTCATATTTTGCCAACAATAGAAAATGTAATAAAAAGGCCCACAGCTATTCCTACACCCCCATTTTTACTGTCTTTACTATCATAGCAATATTTTTCTGTTCTTTTCTTGGGAAAACTTTGTGACTTGAGTTACATCACTGATATACATAGCACAAGCTCCTCTTGGTAAGTATTGTGACTACTCGCTTACCTGCAGGGTAAGAGACTCCTACAATTCTTATGTGTGAGGGGCATGTCACGGCAATTACATAGATAATTATATTCTGCCCCTGCCCTTGAAAGTACTAATGCTAGAATCTACTTGAGTCAAGCAGGGTTCTTCTTTGCAAGCTACAAACACCCAATTTTGTTTTACTTGGACAAAGAAGGGGTTTGTTCAAAGGAAATCAGGCAGTTGGCATAACCTCTAAAAAGTCTAAAGAACCAGGTTTAGCAGTTACCTAGCCAGGAGCAGTGTCCAGAATCAAGCACCATATTCATTTCATAAGGATGCTGGGGCCACAGCTGCAAGACTTTGACCTAACCCCCCGACAACAGCCACTGCCTCAGCGTCCCTCACCAGAGTGGATTCTGCACAGTACCACCTTGCTGGGACCACTAGATTCCAGTTCCAAGTTTGCAGTAGCAAGGTTATGACTGCCGGAATCATTTGCCTATGTCCATGCCCAGCAGCAAGGGAGGCTAGGAAGGGAGCACCCAGCATTGTCTGTTGCCTGGGTGCTAAGTTGGGGGGGGGGGCTTCTGCCTTCCAAGGTCAGAGATTCTGTGGACACAAAAGGGGGGTTAGATGCTCAGAGATCAAAAAGAATGACTCATGTTCACTGCACCATGTCTTTAGGCAAACCAATTTGCAAATTAGCAATTTAAGCTAAGTATGTCTGACAAGGGTTCTCAGCCGAGGAAGCAGCAGACCTAAATTACCAAGCAAGAAAGAGCTCAGTCCTTTGGAGGAGCATGGGTGTTATTAAAGTGTGGGAAGGAGAGCAGTGGGGAAGAGCTGTATGATTTCACAGATGGACTGCAAAACTATATCTGGATTTCAATCCTGAAAATGGTAGAGAGCCTGAAGGCTTTTAAGGAGAGAACTGCCCCAGAGACTCCAAGGTCCTTTAGCAGGACCACCTTCTTCTCTGCCCAAAGTGTCCTGTCCCTAGCCCCTCACTCCAGGCTCCATGACACAGGTCACTCCTCCTCAAAAATAACACCTCTCTGACTCCTGAGGAGGTTGAGTTCTTCTCTACACTCCAGCCATTTTAAATCTCTCTGTGTGACTACTTGGTGCTCTGCGTCCACACTAGATGAAGCTCCAAGAGGCGAGGGATGAATCTTGCCTCTGCTCAGAACCCAGAACAAGGTACAGGCAGTCCCCAAGTAACTGCCAGGTGACTGTGCCTTGGGGGAGAGGAGCAGTAAGCACAATCAACCTTGGGGAGGGGGCAGGTAGAGGCCATTACACTTCTCTTCTACAATACCACAGAACACTCTGGCCACCTTCAGCAAGGAGGAAGCAACATAAGGAAGTACAATTATCAAGCAGAGAAAGATGCTTTGTCTCTCTTCGCTCCTCTTCCTAAGTGCCTAAATAAACCTGACTGGCAGGGGGTGGGGGTAGGGTGGGGGTAGGCTGATGCAGTTAGGACCAGCAGAGGCCCAGTTTCCAAATCTGTTCCTCTCCACGGCAAATTCTTCTTCTGTTTTCAATATCAAAATGCTACCAATTTATGAGGAAACTAATGGAGACTGGTCACTTCAAACCTCGGGTTTTCTGGGAACCAATCCCTCCAAATCCAAGGATCTGCTTGCCACTATGACGTGCCAACATCATCTCACTGTTTTGAATTTATTTGTTTGTTTCCCAACAGAGTGATCACGTCTATTTTCAAATGACAACATTCAATGTACTCCAACATAATCACATAATATACTTAGAAAGTATTAAGTAAAAAAGTCATTGAAATCAGCACATTGAGAGAACTAAAACCAATCAAATGATGAAAATGAGGAAGCTTAAAAAAGACTGCCAACTTATCTCTTTAGTCAGGGGTGTGACTAACATATGGACTGCAGAATTATCTTTCTCATTTTAGACTCACTTTCAGAATTAGCAACATACTAATTGTCTTGTTCTGTCACCACATCTTTAACTATACCCATATTTTATTAATCTCTCTAATTAGCCATCATCTGGAGAATTTCCTCACTGGACTTGGAGATGTAATATTTATGATCATTTGTATAATGCTGAAACAGCATGTCTGTGTGGTACTGCCACTTGCTGCCAGCCACCAGAAGTGTCAGCATGCACATCAACGCTGCAATACTAAATGATTAATTAAAACGCCAGAGGAAAAAACGGTTTAAAAAGCACCACAGCTGGGAAAAAAATTGTAACAGACTGAGATCACTGAAAAAATATATTGAGAGAACATAGTATATGATACAATCTATACAAAATTTAAAAAGAGGCAAAGCTAAGTGGCAACAGAAGTCAGGAAAATGGTTACTTCTGGTTAGCACCGACTGGAAGGGCAAGAAGGGACTTCTGGTACATTGTTCTAGGTCTTACGGATATGTGCACTTCTTGAAACTCCAACTTAGCTTGACACCCATAACCAGTATACATATGTATGTGATACTTTAATAACAACCTCCCTAAAATAATTTTTTTTAAAGATTTTATTTATTTATTTGACAGACAGAGATCACAAGCAGGCAGAGAGGCAGGCAGAGAGAGGAGGAGGAAGCAGGCTCCCTGCTGAGCAGAGAGCCCGATGCGGGGCTCGATCCCAGGACCCTGAGATCATGACCTGAGCCGAAGGCAGCGGCTTAACCCACTGAGCCACCCAGGCGCCCCTCCCTAAAATAATTTTAATAGTCACTTAAAACATCTTGTAAATATTACAGGATATACCACCTTTATCCTTACTTCAGCCCTACTTTAAGAAGTAATAGTAGAGGTTGCTTAAAATTCTCTTAGGGTCTAAATAATTTCAAACTTGACTGACTTCAACTGGCACATGCTGGCACATACAACAGATATAACACAAACACACATACATACACAGACAGACAGACACACAAACACACATGCTATGCTGTTCTTCAGTGTTGTGGGACAAAGCTACAAGGATTTAAGTGTAACAAGTTTCTGGGAAAAGTTTTCACATTTTGTTCAATGCTTATATATTTATAAAAATTGAATTTCAAAATGCCTCTTATCCAATTAAAATATTACAACATGTTGGGGCGCCTGGGTGGCTCAGTGGGTTAAGCCGCTGCCTTCGGCTCAGGTCATGATCTCAGGGTCCTGGGATCGAGTCCCGCATCGGGCTCTCTGCTCAGCGGGGAGCCTGCTTCCCTCTCTCTCTCTCTCTCTCTCTGCCTGCCTCTCCGTCTACTTGTGATCTCTCTCTGTCAAATAAATAAATAAAATCTTTAAAAAAAAAAATAAAAAAAATAAAAAAAATAAAATAAAATATTACAACATGCCCAGTATGCCCCTTATAGGTAATATATTAGAAGTTTACTTTTATGTTGACAAAAATGGATTTTGTGTGAACTAGGTATAAATTAGAATAAGTATAATGACAATCCAAGTAATATAAATTATGGTATAAGCTAAACAGAAGATGAAATATTCTTCTTTAGTTCGTAAATGAGTATCGTATATTAAAACTGCCTGAAAATACCAAAATAAACTCAATTTTTTTCCAGATAAAAATACTATTACAGGGGCGCCTGGGTGGCTCAGTGGGTTAACCCGCTGCCTTCGGCTCAGGTCATGATCTCAGGGTCCTGGGATCGAGTCCCACATCGGGCTCTCTGCTCAGCGGGAAGCCTGCTTCCCTCTCTCTCTCTCTCTGCCTGCCTCTCCGTCTACTTGTGATCTCTCTCTCTGTCAAATAAATAAATAAAAAATCTTTAAAAAAAAAAATACTATTACAGAATTCTGGATTTTTATAGGTTAATGGAGATACCTAAATCCAAACTGCTCAATACATCCTCAAACAAACAAAACCAAACGGATCAACAAGGAGAGAACAAACGAAGGTATCCATTATTCATGACTACAACATATCTAGGAGACAGGTTACATGAAAATAGGGAAATCAACACCCAAATCCAGTAACACCAGCTTTAGAGCCCATATCTATGTGGGGAGTCAAGTCAGAAACTTTGGGGAAAAAAAAAAAAGTAGAGAGGGAAACAGAGTTCTAGGAGTGTTGGACAACAAATAAAATCACCCACAGGAAAAGATATTTCCACTGTAACTACTGAAGACTTATCTGAGACAGGTGGATCAGAGGGTTTCCTGGAAAATCCAAAGGACAGAGTTTGAAAATGAACAGAACCAGAGATTGTAGTCTTAGGAAGGCACCATTTCTGGGGGAAAGGATTACACAGAAGGATCAGGTATCTCATGGAGGCTAGTGATTACTGGAAAGAAGAAATTAAAAGGTAGAAATTATGGTCCTGTACAACCCAGAGCAATACTCACACTTCTCACCACAAAGAAGGTACTCATTAAAGAAATGGCTTTTTTTTTGCAAATCAAAACCACAATGAGATGTTACCTCACACCAGTTAGAATGACTACTATTAAAGAGACAAGAAATGACAAGTGCTGGCAAGGTTGCAGAGAAAAGAGAACCCCTGTGGTGTGCTGTTGGTAGGAATGTTAATTGGTGTAGCCACTGTGGAAAACAGTATGGAGGTACCTCAAAAAATCAAAACTAGAACTACCATATGATTCAGCAGTTCTACTTCTGGGCACATATTTGAAGAAAAGGAAAACACTAGTTTGAACAGACATATGCACCCAGCATTACTTACAATAGATGAGATATGGAACCAACTTCAGTGTCCCTATGAAATGGGTGAGAGCATCAAAAGATACAAACTTTCAGCTATATAATAAATAAATCATGGGAATGTAACATACAGTAACATACAATGTTGTGACTATAGTTAACACTGTATTGAATATTTGAAAGCTGCTAAGAGAATAAATCTTAAAAGTTCCCATCATGAGAAAAAAAATTTTGTAACTGTATGGTGTTGGATGCTAACTAGACTAATTGTAGTGATCATTTCACAGTACACACAACATCTAATCATTATGTTATACACCTGAAACTGATATAATATTATATGTCAATCGTGTCTCAATTAAAAAAAAAAAGTGCTTAACCAAAGAAAAAGGGGGGAAAAAAAGATAGAGCATTTCTGCTATACCAGAAGAAGGGAGCACTGTGAACTAGGGAGCTAAGAAAACCATCAAGTAAATCTCACCCTTGCCAACTCAAAATAGTAAAGCTAGCCCAGGAAAATCATTCATTTCAAAATGAACATAAAAACAGGAATAGCATCTGCACAGAGTTACTAGGAGTATAAAACAGACATTGAGAATCAATGGGTTTCAGTTTTAGGATTTGCTCACCAACAATATTTTTTAAAATGATTAAAAAAACCAATAAAACAAAATAGAAACCACAGGAAACTTATAACTCAAGATTTAAACCTGAATTAAATTATGAAAGTTATAACTCAAGATTGAAACCTGAATTAAATTATATTAAGTAAGCATTTGCAAATATGAAAGAAAACCTCCAAGTAAAAAATCTAAAAACTCAGAACAGAAATATCAAACAAACCAACAAAGAGGAAGATGTGAAATCAGAATGACAACCTAGCAAAGAATTAAAGAAAAAGACAAAATCTTAGAAATGAGGATTAAACCACAAAGTAGCCAAGGGACAATAGATGGAAATGAAAATAAGGGACAAGAAAAGAAAGGACTGAAAAGCCAAGATGACAAAAATAAAATAGAGATGTCAAAGTGAAATAAAATGACTGCTACAGGAGACAGGAAAAGAAGATCCAACCTACATACACCTGAAGACCCCGAAGAAAAACAAAACAAGAGAATGCAATTAATATTTAAAAATATAATGAGAATAATAAGAAGATAAGAAAATGTCCCAGAAGTAAAAGAAGACCTAAAACTACATTTGAAAAGGCTCACTGTGTATCTGTGATCTGGACCAGTCAACTCTTGAGACACATACCTACCTATAAAACTATTAGATTTTAAAGATAAATTTAAAAAGTAATCATAAACCCTCGGGCCTCAAAGCAAATGACCAAATCACTCATAAAAAGAGAAAAGTCACCCTGATATCAAAGTTTAACAGCAGTAAACCAAGACAACATTGCAGTAGCATTTTCAAGAAATTTTAAGAAAACTGAACCAAAATATTTTTTATACAGTAAATTGTCCTTCAAACATTAATGTTATAGAAGAATAGTCTTAAACATTCAAGAACTTAAAAAATCTTCTTGAGGAATCTTTTGCTACTCAAAGTAGGGTTCATTGGCACAGCAGTGGCATCATTTGGGAGTATGTAAGGGATGAAAATCTAGGCGCTTTCCAAGAACTCCAAATGATTCATATGCCCATTATTGTTGGAGAAACAATGCACTAGAGAACAAGTTTCATGAAAAAAGAGGTGACTAAACAGGGAAACTTTGGCAGAGTATGGCAAGCACCAGAGAGATTTAACTGTCTCCTAGGACTAAAAAAGATACATGCAAATGCTGAATATTTTGACAATGTAGAAATAATACAACTGAAATAATGAGAGGAGAAAGGAGAAAGGAAAATACATTAATGAAATCAAACAGATAATACATAATCAAAGAATGTTTTTTAAAACTGACAAACCAAATGTAGAAATCTAAGAAAAGAAAAAGATAATTAAGGACATTGAGATAACTGTAACAATAAAGATACAAAACAAATATTCTTAAACACCTCCCCACAAAAAGAGAGTATATACCATATAGAGAGAAAACACAGTAAATATAACATAATACCATAGAATACATAACACAAAATAACATAACAAAGTTGAGACCAAACACAATGGCATCAATTAAAAGTAAAATACTTCAAACTGTCTTCCAGAAGAAAACTAAATCTTATGCTATAGACAAGAGACACACTTCAATGAAAGTGATTCAGGAAAGTTAAAAATAAGGGTATACTAGAGAAGAACAGAAAAATAGAAAGGAGGGGATATAATTCTAATATCAGAGAGCAAAATTAGGTCAAAAGACATTAAAATGAAAAATATTTTTATAATGTTAAAGGTCACAATTCAAAATGAAAATACAGCAGTTACATATCTCTATACATCAAGTACATAGTAATTACATTTATGAACCAGAAACTAAATAGATGCTTTGTAATAGGAGCATAGTATTTAATAGAAGACTTTACCAAGATGACTTTATCAATAGAAGACTTTATCAAGATGAGTGGAGGGACGCCTGGGTGGCTCAGTGGGTTAAGCCTCTGCCTTCATCTCAGGTCATGATCTCAGGGTCCTGGGATCAAGCCCGGGATTGGGCTCTCTGCTCAGCAGGGAGCCTGCTTTCTCTCTGCCTGCTGCTCTGCTTACTTGTGATCTCTCTCTCTCTCTTTCTCTGTGTCAAATAAATAAATAAAAATCTTTAAAAATAAAAAAGATGAGTGGACAAAAAGTAATAATTTAGGAGACCTAAACAACATGTTTACAATGGTGGAGCTTAAAAACAGATACAGACACTGATAACATTACATGAGTATAATAAAGGGCCTATTTTATTCTCAAGCACATGTAGAACATTTAAATGCCTGATCTTATGTCAAGTCACAGAAAATGTCTCAAACTTGAATGGCATGTATGTATCTAAAAGGGAAAATCTGAACATTCTCTTAAGTAAAACCTGTATGTGCAATACCATTATAAACTCCAGGCAAGAAGACAAAAAAAAAGGAGTCTAAGATCACAAGTATAGATATTCTAACTTTTGACTATATTCACCATTCACACACTGTTTAAGTAATAGTCAACTATTCTGAAGACACAGCAAGATTCTCTAGATTCTCAAGAATCAACATATATTTTAAAAGCAAACTACAGGGGCGCCTGGGTGGTTCAGTGGGTTAAGCCTCTGCCTTCGGCTCAGGTCATGATCTCAGGGTCCTGGGATTGAGTCCCACATCGGGCTCTCTGCTCAGCAGGGAGCCTGCTTCCCCCATCTCTCTCTGCCTGCCTATCTGCCTACTTGTGATCACTCTCTCTGTTAAATAAATAATTAAAATCTTTTTTTTTTTTAAGATTTTATTTATTTATTTGACAGAGAGATCACAAGCAGGCAGAGAGGCAGGCAGAGAGAGAGGAGGAAGCAGGCTCCCCGAGAGAGCAGAGAGCCCAATGCGGGGCTCGATCCCAGGACTCCGAGACCATGACCTGAGCCGAAGGCAGCGGCTTTAACCCACTGAGCCACCCAGGCGCCCCATAAATAATTAAAATCTTAAAAAAAAAAAAACAAAACTAAAAGCAAACTCCATTTTACTTTTTTCAAAGAAATGGAACAAATAATCCTAAAATTTATATGGAACCAGAAAAGACCTCGAATAGCCAAAGGAATATTGAAAAAGAAAGCCAAAGTTGGTGGCATCACAATTCCGGACTTCAAGCTCTATTACAAAGCTGTCATCATCAAGACAGCATGGTACTGGCACAAAAACAGACACATAGATCAATGGAACAGAATAGAGAGCCCAGAAATGGACCCTCAACTCTATGGCCAACTCATCTTCGACAAAGCAGGAAAGAATGTCCAATGGAAAAAAGACAGCCTCTTCAATAAATGGTGTTGGGAAAATTGGACAGCCACATGCAGAAAAATGAAATTGGATCATTTCCTTACACCACACACGAAAATAGACTCAAAATGGATGAAGGATCTCAATGTGAGAAAGGAATCCATCAAAATCCTCGAGGAGAACACAGGCAGCAACCTCTTCGACCTCAGCCGCAGCAACATCTTCCTAGGAACATCACCAAAGGCAAGGGAAGCAAGGGCAAAAATGAACTATTGGGGTTTTATCAAGATCAAAAGCTTTTGCACAGCAAAGGAAACAGTGAACAAAACCAAAAGACAACTGACAGAATGGGAGAAGATATTTGCAAATGACATATCAGATAAAGGGCTAGTGTCCAAAATCTATAAAGAACTTAGCAAACTCAACACCCAAAGAACAAATAATCCAATCAAGAAATGGGCAGAGGACATGAACAGACATTTCTGCAAAGAAGACATCCAGATGGCCAACAGACACTTTGGAGAAATATTTTTAACCTTTAAAATTACAAATCCTGGCTTACTCTTCATCCACAGAATTCACCATGATCTACTTGATTTTAATCTTAAGATTCATAAATTATTCTAATTTCCCAAACTGTTTTACAAGAATGAAGGTAAAATAAGAGCCTCTCATAACTCAGATAAAAATGTCTTCTTTCTGGGGTACCTGGGTGGCTCTGTCCATCAAGCATCCGACTCTTGATTTCAGCTTGAATGGGGCCCCACCTTGGGCTCCACTCAGTGCTGAGTCTGTTTGTCCATCTCCCCCTTCTCTGCCCCTTCCCCACCCACATACACATGCCCTCTCAAATAAATAAATAAATAAATAAAATCTTAAAAAAATTATCTTCTTTCTGATGTCTATGGCAGAGTTTTCTTGCACTAATGTTTTAATGTGTGAAACAAAGTTACCATATTATATTTCTGCTTTGTAATTGCTTTAAAAATACTAATAGCAAGTCTTGAAATAAAAAATATTCTACAACACGTGATCTTACAATTCTGGGGTTTAGGTGGTAATTAAAACCATAATCAGAGAGCCAAAAGCATTGTCATAAATCCAGTGATGTTTTGCCCACTAAATAGAGATTCTCCTCACTGAGAGCCACCATGGATATATCCACAACTGGTACCCTATCAATCCTCTGGCAGCCCCACGTGTGACGTCAATTGTTTCTTTCCAGCAAGAAGAAGAGCAGAATCATAGGCAGCCTGGATTAAAGTCTCAATAACTCCCACAGCAATATTAATAATGCAGAGAGGAGACTAAAGGTCTGATAGTCAAAGGGATGAGGAGTCCCTCTCTCTCTCTCTCTAAAGATGCAATAGTAACTGATGCTTTCATGGTTGCAAATGCCTTGCTTTTGCTTAATCTTCCCATACAAACGGGCTCAAAATTCTTCTTAAGGATTTAGAAAAAAACAAATGAAACTATCAGCTAATAACCCTGACTGGCTATCCTCATTCAATTTAGAACTGATTTTTTATTAAATATGAAAATACAGGCAGGTGTGTAAAAGGTGGGAGAAGTAGCTATAGACTGGGAAATAATGTTCTTGGAAATTCCAATATTAATAATGGGGCCATACAACAGTTCATCCAGTATAACAGTAATTCCTTAATTTTTTTTTTAAAGATTTTATTTATTTATTTGACAGAGAGAAATCACAAGTAAGCAGAGAGGCAGGCAGAGAGAGAGGAGGAAGCAGGCTCCCTGCTGAGCAGAAAGCCCGATGTGGGGCTCGAACCCAGGACCTGGGATCATGACCCGAGCCGAAGGCAGCGGCTTAACCCACTGAGCCACCCAGGCACCCCAGTAATTCCTTAATTAATGACATCCACAGATGTACCACTATTTGCAGGTACACGAAATTGTTCAAGTTATTTTGTTTTTAAATTTTATTTTATATCATATAATAAAGTTGACATTTTTGTGTGTAGTTCCATGAATTTCAACAAATGCATAGATTTGCATGATCACCACCATATTTTGAGTACGGAACAGTTCCATCAACCTCCAAAAATCCCTCATGCTATGTCTTTATAGTCACTCAAAACAAAATTAATTTTAATTCACTTTATTTTAATGTTTTTTTTTTTTCCCATGAAAGAGTAAAACAAAACAGAACAACCAAAACAACCCCTCCAAACACCCAAGGATCACCGACCCAAAGATTCAAAGACACAGTGATAGGGTAAGGTTTAGGCATGCTCAGTTCCTTTCTCAGTCCTAGCAAGAATTCACACAAAATGTGTGCCGTGCTCCAAAGACATCATTCTCTGATTAGGGATTTAATTGTTCTGTTCCATACCAGACAGATGTTCCCTTTTCTCTCTGCCTTTGTGGCCTCTATGCCAAGCCCAGAAGGGGCTCAGTAAATCTCTGGTGCTCCTAGCCCAGGACACAGACCCAGACATCAAGGAAGCAGTCAGAGAAAACTCCAACAACAAAGAAGCCTAAAGTAGGGGTTGTCAGCAGAAAAGAGGTGGTGATACATTTCAGAGGATGACAATGAGAAGTGGCACTGAGGAAGAAAGCCAAAGGATGTGAAGGGCTATTGAGAAAGAGAAATGCAGTAGTAAATGAGAGTGAGAAGCGGGCTGAAAACTCCAAGTCAATCCAGAGAACTGTATCATTAGCCTAAACTACCCCATTCTAAATTTTCTCTAGTGAGGATAAATTATTTCAAGTAGAATTTCAGGGTCAAAGAATATACCTATTTCACATTTATTTAAATTTTATGAAGCTTATTTTCTAAAAAGACAACTTCAAAAACTCCCTAACCCAGGCAGTTTTGTTGAATGACACTGTTGCAATTGATTCTCTTCCCAGAGTTGCACGATTATCTGCTTAAAAAAGCTTTGGCCTCAGAAGCAGTTTTAAAGAAATTCACTCTTTTTAAAAAATTAGGACAAATACACAAATAGACTGCCCCTTTGCTTGGGCCCCAACCCAATCTTGATACTATCCCTGATGACAAGCAAGACAAAATATTTGTTATTAATAAGCAGCTTTTGTTTTTCCTAACCTGTAGGTGAAACAGATCCAAACCTAAAATTACAAGCACACCAGTCATTCATTATCTTTCAACCCATCATCTACTCACAACGCATGAATTTCTGCTATCCTGGAAAGGTCAAAACTGCCTTGTAAAATACCACTCAAGTCATCAATTCTAAAGCTCAACAACATGAGAGGTCATCTCACAAAGGACATAAAAAATTTATGCAAATTTTTAAAAAATTACTGATAGCATTATTTGTACTAAACAAGTAGATGTAAAATGAATCCACGAAATCCTGCTCATAAATCATTATTCTCATATATATTTGTTTACCTGCACATTAACTATCCCAGGAAGCAGATATAAGGATCCTAGTACATTGACTACCCCCAGGAAAGGAAATTTATTGACTGAGAGATAGAAGTAGAGGGATTTTATCACTGCATTTTTGAATCTTTCAAGTTTGAGCCATGTAAACGCACTATATTCACAGAATAAATTAAAACATTTACATAAAGAAGATCATTATTTCTGTAAGGAAATACCCTTTATAATTTCCATTGTATCCGCTAACAACAAAAATGCAGCTGTATCAAACAATACCATCAGACTCCAAGACTTGTGCCAGAATGCACATCATTTCTCAGGAAGGATGCTCAGACATCAGCTGACATTGCTTTCCATATCTACACATTTGCAATGAAGGAAGCAGCCTGCTGATTTACATTTTAGCATGAGCTCCTTATCTTTCTGCAAATTACCACGAACAGTTTGCAGACCAGCAAGCCCAGCGTGGGAGCCATACTGAGGGCAGCACCATGAACTATGGTGAGTACCATTGACAGCAAGTTTTAGTGATGTGCTGACCAAGACAACAGGGGAAAAAAAAATCCCAAAAATGCAAATTCCATTAATCTCAGCTAATATGTGACTTAAGAACTGTAGCAGTTAATCAGGGTTCGAGATAAGATCCTCCTGGGGACTTCAGATTATAAACCTCTCTCTTTCAAAGGAATGAATAAACAGGGTTTAGCACCCTATTTGAAAGGTCACTGACCCTTATTTTATTTTTTTCTGACCCTTATTTTAAAGCATAAAAACCACAAATAAGTACTCAAGTATTTGTTACCCAACTGATAAACCAATTTTCAGTTAGATCACAATTACATACTATTTAGTCTTTCATATCTAAAAGAAAATATTCTTTAGGTTAAACCCTTAAACAGCTTTTAACTTAGAACTATTGAAACATTCCCTAGAAAAGTCAAACTCATGAACAAATATAATGTTCCAAACTGTTTAAAATGTTTCTTTTAGTTTGAAATTATTTACTTAAAAATTACCAAATACAAACTTATGGTTTTGATGACTCCACTAGTGGACATCAACCTCACTCCCTCTCTCATTAGAACACTGGAATTCTCTCTCGATCACTCTCAGTGTGCTACTGCCTATTGCCCACACCCTGATGATTCTAGAGGCACATGAGCAAAATGAGCACAAAGGCAAATATCTTGTGCCTTTGAAAAGCTTAACGGCAATACCATATTACTTTCCATACAACTATCAACATTTATATACATGGCCCACATTCTGAAAGCAACAAAATATAAAACAGTGGCTCATTTTTGTTCTTAAGCATGATCAGTGAATTCTCAGATGTCTGAACTATGGCTCACCTCATTAATTTTCCCCCATCAGCAAAACAGTACTCTGCATGAGCAGCTCCTTTAATGTTGACAGGCATTATGAGAAACTGAAGAATGGAAAACCCAATATATCTTTAGCATGTTTCCTTTAGCAGAATCTATGAAAATTCTATTCTAAAATCTTATTCGGGGGGCGCCTGGGTGGCTCAGTGGGTTAAGCCGCTGCCTTCGGCTCAGGTCATGATCCCAGGTTCTGGGTTCGAGCCCCACATCGGGCTTTCTGCTCAGCAGGGAGCCTGCTTCCTCCTCTCTCTCTGCCTGCCTCTCTGCCTGCTTGTGATTTCTCTCTGTCAAATAAATAAATAAAATCTTTAAAAAAAAAATAAATAAATAAATAAATAAAATCTTATTCGGAGCTTGAAAAAAGCCACTTGCTATACAAAATCAAATTTTAGATTAACTGGTATTGGGTAATTTCATTCTCAGTTAGTTTGGGGGAAAAAGTCACTGGGGCACCTGGGTAGCTCAGTCTGCCTTTGGCTCAGGTCATGATCCCAGGACCCTGGAATCAGGCTCCCTGCTCAGTGGGGAGTCTGCTTCTCCCCCTCCCCCTCCCCCCTGCTCGTGCTCTCTCTCTGTCTCATTTGCTCTCTCTCTCTCTGTCAAATAAATGAATAAAATCTTAAAAAAAAAAAATCATTTCTTTCACCTTGCAAACATACCCTGAGACACAGGAAAAAGATTTTCCAAAGCATGTTTTTCAAAAAAGTTTTATACATTTTAAAATTCATTTTTAGGGATGCCTGGGTGTCTCAGTCATTAAGCATCTGCCTTCAGCTCAGGTCATGATCCCAGGGTCCTGGGATCAAGCCCCACATCAGGCTCTCTGCTCGGTAGGAAGCCTGCTTCTCCCTCTCTCTCTGCTTGTGTTCCCTCTCTCACTGTGCCTCTCTCTGTCAAATAAATAAATAAAATCTTTTAAAAAAATAGAATAAAATAAAATAAAATTCATTTTTAAATTTACACAGAGTAAAAATCACTCATAAAGCTCTTTGAATTTTTACAAATGCAGTGAGGTGTGAAACCATCATCATAATCAAGATACAGAAGAAGTCCATCATTCCAAAAACTGTCCTTGTGCTGTACCCTTGTAATCAAACACACACCTTATTCCCAATCCGTGGCAATCACCCTGCAGTAAATTTAAATGTCCAAAATTTAGAATGGATGCATAGGACAAATCTCACAGCAGAGAGAAGACAACACAACGAGCCCTCCCCATAGCCTTGCTTATATGTCCTTCCTAAACCCTCAGTGGAAGGATGCTGTTGACCTACCACAGAGCTGCTCCTTCCCCTTGGAGTTGCGCTTCTACAACTGATGACTATAAAAGAGTATCAACCAGTGGTATTCTTTCTGCTCCAATCCCACCACCTTTTTGCTGTGAAATACTCCCTCAACCTGAGTTCTTTGTGTGCCAGTGACCACATTACAGACTTAGTTGTTCACACAGATGGTGCCAATTAGTTTCCCCGTGAGGTGCTACAATGAACCTGAAATGGAAGCACTATAACCTTGCTTGCATTTATAGAAATGGTTACAGCTAGGGCCCACTGAGAGCAGCATGGGGATAATCACATCCCTACACTTTGCAGCTCATCTTCCTCCTTATGCCCCGGCTGTCAGAGGAGAACCGTGGTCTACAGGTTCTGATTAGGCATATTGTATCTCTCACACACAGACACACACTCACACACACATATATACACACGTGTGTGTGAAACATGGCATTTCTATTCCTTCAGTTGGAACATAAGGGCTTTTAACTAAAGTATGTAGAACTTTTCCCTTTCATAGTTTTTAACCTCTTTGGAAATAGTTGATTTTTAGTAACATATAACATAACATAATGGGACTGGGAACATGTTTTATTAATTAGGAAGAAATGACAGCAGTAATATTAACATCTTACATTTATAAGCACCTCAGAATCTATAAAACACTCTCACATGGCTTCTAATTTAATCCAGTGTTTGCAACACAGCACCTTGGGGGACTATAAAAGAAACTAAAGCCTTCTGAAACTTTTAAGCTAGAGAATAAAGGTGAGGCAGAAGGAAATCAGAAGTGACAACAAAACAAAAAAAACAATTAAAATATAGCAAATATAACAGAAAATTATACGCTGGTCAAACTGATACCATTTCACCCAATCCAATTAATATATCAATGTCTATGATGCTAAGAAAGTGATAATTCAAGCCTGACCCAATTTTTGAAACAAAATTCCAAAGCAAAAAGCAGCTAAGTGTTTCTTAAAGTGGGATCTGACCTCAAATACTAACACAACATTTTGAGCTTGGGATATTGTTAATGGGGGAGGTTTCCTAAAGGAAATGGGTTATTAAACTGGGTTCTTCAACCAGTATTTCCCACCAACTGACAAATTTATAAGCCAGACCGCTAATTCCACACTCCCCAAGGACAGAAGAATCTCATTTATAAAGATGCCATACCTGAGACCAGTTATTCAACAAAGTAGCTGAAATGAGGAATCATAAAAATGCCTTTCATGTTTTATTTCAGCAAACATTTAAATGTACATTTATTTGCAAAGATTTTAATGTAGGGCCAGGACCTTTTCTTTGGATAGGACCCAGGGATAGAGTTCCACAGTCTTCCATACACAAATAACACCCATGAGACAATGTTGAAGATCATCAGGATTGTTTTCTTTAAAGAAGAATGAAAAAAAAAAAAGAAGAATGAAAACTTAAAGACACATGTGGACCAAAGTGAAAACAGAACCTGGAAGCTGTCCATGTTTTTATGATTTGTTCCTAATCTTTTATAATTGCCTCATCTTTATCTGATAATAATTTGTCTTTATGGAGTCTTTCCAAAGGTTTTCATAGAAATGATGGCTCTCTCTGTTTTAGCACACACATTTCATCAGTTTTCATTCCACTTAATGAAATTATGCCAATTACAGTAACAAGAATGCCATACATAGATTGGGAAACAAAATGCCTCTTGGTGAGCACTTACTTCAGTGAGCAGACATCTTCACTGGCTCCAACCCAGCGGGCTGGGAGCACCTGCGCCAGTCTAGGCACTGCTGGGAGGGGAAGGGAGGGGGTCACCTGGGGAGGCCGGAAAGCAGGCCTTCTATCACTGATCCATCTCCTGGAGGGTTCTGTCTGTAAACACGGCTAAAGCCAGGGCTGTACCTTGGTAAGACCTGGCATAGTTTAAGCACCCAATACCTACATTTTTAGTGAAAGAATTTGCCTTGACTATCTTTAATTATTCCAACACCTTTAAAAGAACATAAAGCAATGTTTCATTTGGATAAAAAATGAAGAGGGTGCCAGTGTACACAAAGACCAGAAAATTCCCATGACTATCACAGAACTAAAGGAAACAAAAGGAGGAAGGGAAAAACCCAGTTCAACAATTCCATTCAAAAGTACCCTAATCTAAAAGTCAAAAACCGTCCTAGGAGCCCAATACATGCTGATGCTGCACGTGGTACCAGAAGAATAGTGGTTGTGGTTTTCTTCCCAATCAAGCCTTTTAGTTAAATTCTCAGAGTTTAATTAGACCTTTCAGTTAGGTAAAGAGACTTCTATGAGAAGAGATTGTCTTCCTAAAACAAACAACTGACAAATACTGAATACTTAATCTTGCCAGGCCCTGTAGTAAGCATGTCATGTGTATTTATACATTTAATCCTCATAATAATTGTAGGTACTAAACTCTTTCAAAGACAGATAGCTTATCAATGGTGGAGCCAGGATTTGACCCCAGGTGCCATGTTCTAAACCACAGTGTCATACTGCCTAGTTAAGCTCACCTTTTCTTATAAACCATTTTAACATTCTACTTAAGGGTTTTGTTGATATACCTCCCCAAAATACATCCAAGTCTTTAATTATAAAGTTAAAATTCATTCTTGAATAATTCCCACTAACTGTATATTCACTGGGAAAACAACCACCATACATGACTACACTTATTCATTAAAAAACATTTCACAGGAGCGCCTGGGTGGCTCAGTGGGTTGAACCTCTGCCTTCTGCTCAGGTCATGATCTCAGGGTCCTGGTATTGAGCCCTGCATCAGGCTCTCTGCTCGGCAGGGAGCCTGCTTTCCCCTCTCTGTTTTCCTGCCTCTCTCTCTACTTGTGATGTCTCTCTGTCAAATAAATAAATAAAATCTTAAAAAAAATTTTCACAAGCAATTGCTTAATCACTTAAAAACACAGTAAAAGCGATTCAGTGGACACTTTTCAGTTGTTGAGTATTTACTGCATGCCTGTCCTTGCCAATGCTTTCAGGAGGCTCCTTCTGATAGAATAAAGGCATCGCTGTCCTACAGTTTAAGTAAATGCTAACAGTAACTTGCAGGAAGGGCTCTGGGGTGTCCAAATATAAAAAGGGATGGCAGGGGAAGGGACATTGTAAAGACTCTGATATTCAACCTAGGCATTTCTTCTGTAAGCTTCAGAGATTCGTGTTAAGGACCACCGCAGAGGAGAAATATGATCAGAATTTTGTTTTGGAATAACCAGGCCAGAAGTAGAAAGCATGGAGAAGATGAGAGAAAGCATAAAGCCAGAAGACTAGTAAGGACCCAGTCACACTGGTGGCTGTGAAAGTCTAAGTGAGAGCTGGGGAATGTACACTTTAAATAAGGGAACTGTATGATATATGAATTATATCTATAAAGCTGTTTTTTAAAAAAGTCTAGATGGAGGGAGCGCCTGGTGGCTCAATTGGTTAAGCATTAGCCTTCGGCTCAGGTTGGAGATCCTGAGATGGAGCCTGGCATCAGGCTCCTTGCTCAGCGGCGGAGCCTGCTTCTCCCTCTCCTACTTCCCCTGCTTGTGCTCTCTCTCTCTCTCTCTTCGTATCAAACAAATAAAAATTTTAAAAATTTACAAAAAAGTCTAAATGGGAAATGGTAAAAGCCTGAACTCAAACCACAGCAATGGTCAAAGGGAAGAGTGGTGCAACAGATATTCAAAGTCAGAATCAGGAAGACTTGGTGAGATGATGGGCAGGAAGGAGGGCTGGACTGAGGTGTGGGAACAGGAAGACTTCGAAGAGAAGAAAAATGGGAGTACTGTCACAGGATGGAAACATGAGATAGAGACTAACATATAATGGAGAAACTGCAACACAAACAAAACCAATTCACTGTTGCATGGGGGGAGCAGAGCCGGGGAGAGGCATCTGTGAGATGAGGGACAAATACAAGCTAGCTGCTAAAATATGAACCCATTAACAGCGGTGTCACTGTTCACCGTTACCACCTTCTCAAGTCCTCCTCCGCATCAGACCTGGCGTCTGCCGCTTCCGCTATACTTTACCAACGCCCTCACTCTACATCTGAGCCACCGTGGCACACAAAGATGAAGAGGAAGGGCGGAGGTGCTAATTCAGCTACCTCTGGCCTCTGACACCCCAAGCTACTTCCATGTTGCTACGCTGCTTAACAAATAATGATGACAGTAACAATCAAGACAACAACAGCTTCACTCTGCCACTGCCAAGCCAGCTGGAACTGCAGCTCTTAGCTCTGGGCCTCCGCCAAATGCCCAGCTCTGTGTGTGGAATTTCACATGCACAATTGTGTCTGTATCTTGTCTTGTAAGAGTGGTAACACAACCTGCATTTACCAAGAATCTGCACAAGGCCAGACCCTTGTGATTAGGGTCACACATGTGTCATTTCTACTCCTCAGTACATCCCTGAAGAGAAGCTGCCCTGGTCTCAATCTGTAGTCAAGGAAACAGGCATACCAGCAATTGCACTGCTGGGTATTTACCCTAAAGATACAGGTATAGGAAAAGGAGGCCCACATGCACCCCAATGTTCATAGCAATAATGTCCACAACAACCAAACTGTGGAAGGAGCTGAGATGCCCTTCAACAGATGAATGGATAGAGAAGAGGTGGTCCATATACACATTGGAATATTACTCAGTCATCAGAATGGATGATACCCAATATTTGTGTCAATATGCATGGAACTGGAGATTATGCTGAGTGAAATAAGTCAGAGAAAGAGAATTATCATTTGGTTTCACTTAACTGTGGAACATAAGGAATAGCATGGAGGACATTAGGAGAAGGAAGGGAAAAATGAAGAGGGGGAATCAGAGTGGGAGATGAACCATGAGAGACTATGGCCTCTGGGAAACAAACTGAGGGTTTCCGGGGGGGGGGTGTGGGGGGATGGGTGAGCCCAGTGTTGGGTACTAAAGAGGGCACAGATTGCATGGAGCACTGGGTGTTATGCACAAACAATGAATCATGGAACACTACATCAAAAACTAATGAGGTACTTCATAATAATTAACAACATAATAAGAAAAATTATAAAAGAAAAAAATGGTAACAGGTCTAGAAGATGAGGTGACTGGCCCAGGGCCATGGTGCACTAAGGAGCAGGAGAGGGACAGAATCTCCACACTCTGAAGTACCCATATGTATTCATACACACAGATGTAAATACGAATTAACGGAGAGAGGGAGTAAGAGAGAGCATTCATGTGGCAAAAGGTTCGAAATGAGTGAAGCCTTATAAATATAGGAATTACCTGTATTATGAGTTGCAGCTTTTCTGAAACCATTTTTAAAGTCTGAAACCATTTTTAAAGAATAGAAAAATAGGGACACCTGGGTAGATCAGTCAGTTAAGTGCCCAACTCTTGATTTCGGCTCATGTCACGATCTCAGGGTCCTGAGATCAAGCTTCTCATTGGGCTCCCCACTCAGGGTGGAGCCTGCTTCAGATTCTCTCTCTCTCCTTCTGCCCTCCACAACTCATGCTGTACCTCTCTCTCTAAATAAATAAATAAATAAATAAATAGTTAAGATCATAAGTTAGTAAAGTAAGTAAGTAAATAAATAAATAATAGAAAAATAAACCCTGTGAGTCAGGGCATAAAAGAACTCAAAGGACTCTGTCCATTCTCAAAAGACACCTTAGTCATTACAAGCAGGTGAGAATCAATTCTGTTTCTAGGCAGCTCTTGACGGGAGTGGAAATCACATAACACCCTCCCCCCCTTTTTTTAAGAAACTGCAATTAAGCGATATTTTTAAAACTACCAATTAAACATGCATGGTGCAAATTAGCTTGCTAGGCACCAGGACCTGAGCATTAGAAATGCAGTATAACTTCTGGTGTGAATAGTTAATTCACTTTCACCTGAGGAAAAAAGTAGCGTTTAGTAGGTGAACGGTCCACATTCAGAATGTATGACTGCTTCATCTTGCCAAGTTTAGAATTAAAAGAGAACTGTGAATGTATTTAATACTAAAATAATGGATTACCAACATGTGATATTTAGAAAATTTAGGTCATTTCTATTTTTTAGGAATTGGGAGTTCTTGTGCAATTCCTCATTTCCTCATTTAAAGTGATCCTTTGCAAAACAAACAAATAAACAAAAACAAAAACCAGTAGTGATCCTTTGTTTGATCTAAGAAGTAAATGAAATTTGCCTCAAAAGTGAGGATAATTATTATTTAAAAGGAATTATTTGGATGATGATTAAATCTTGTGGGCTGAACATGTGGGCATAAGACTTCCATTATTTGGCTATTTTTAATCTAGAAATGGAATTTTCACATGTTTTCATACATTGGTAGGCTATTCTTTTGATCAGCCCATAATTTCATAACATTTTAGCAATAAAAGTAGTGTTCAAGTGTCCTTAGTTTTTAAAGTAAACACTAGATGGCAGTAATTACACAAAAGTTGTGACATATGACCTGGTGCTTACCAGCAAACATTACTGACCATTTTTGCCTTTTACTGAATTTTACACTGCACTATGTCAAGCTTTAAAACAAAAGTAAACTAAACTAATCTGAAGAATCAAAAATTAAAGCTAAAGTTTCCTGACTTTAAAAGTCTGAACAAGAAAAACTTCATCCACAATTAAAATTGTGAGAACATTCTCAACACCAGCTTTATAAAATTGTTACATGTTCTAAGTTTCTTTTGTCTTGTTAACAAATTTTAATCACATAAACATGTTTTAGATGTTACTTAATTTGGAGAAAATAACTAAAATAAGATCTCTTAAACTGCTGTTTCCATCAAGATGCTAAAAATTTACACAAGAACTTACTTTATTTATGGCTTTTTTTGGGGTTTGATTTAGTGAAATTTCTATTCTTTTAGGGATTATGAATGAATATACATAAGTATAGCATGCTATTAATTTAATGTCCTACACACAAAATGTTTTTTAAAACTTAATAATTAAGGATGAGGGGACAGAAGGCAAGCTTAGGAAGAAGCACAAGCTGACACCCCACAACCCCCTTTCCCCCAAATGGGATTTACTTGACATCCCTCGGGCACTCTTGGCTGCCCTAAAGCTAAGGAAAGGAAAAAGAAATAGTTAACTCACAGAGAGCACAATCCTTCAAGACATGAGTCTCCCTCAGCTTACAAATGTCTTAGAGATCTACAAGAACAAAGCATTTCTATCAATAACCTAGCTTCCAGAAGAAACTGTAGATACAATCAAATGTCCTTATAACCTGCCCCCCATTGCCAGATACCTGAAGCAGGCAGAGTGTGATGTTCCTCCAGGAATCTCCTAACTGTCTTCATGTTAAGGCCTTGCCAGCAGGAAAAACAACCTTAACTCGACAATGGCATAACCACCGGTATCCTGGGAGTCTATTTTAACATGTAAAAATCCTTTGAGACCTCCCTTTTCCTTACCTCCCCCAATATAATGTAATCAATATAATCAGCCACCCCTCACATTCCTGGGGCAGCAGCTCTTTCTGCCTATGGGTCCTGTCCCTGTGCTTTAATAAACCACCATTTTGTACTAAAGATGTTTCAAGAATTCTTTCCTGGGGGGCACCTGGGTGGCTCAGTGGGTTGGGCCGCTGCCTTTGGCTCAGGTCATGATCCCGGGGTCCTCGGATCGAGTCCCGCGTCGGGCTCTCTGCTCAGTGGGGAGCCTGCTTCCCTTCCTCTCTCTCTGCCTGCCTCTCTGCCTACTTGTGATCTCTGTCTGTCAAATAAATAAATAAAATCTTTAAAAAAAAAAAAAAAAGAATTCTTTCCTGGTCATAGGCTCCAGACTGCACCCCACAGAACCTCATCTATATTCCAAAACCATATCAATTAATACTGATACTTTACCTTGAGTCTGGAAAAAAAACCCATGTAATTAAATATAATTTTAACATTTTACTTCCTTATTTGAAAATACTTCTACAGATCAAAAGGAAAAATCTTATACACAGAAACATGTTAACTTGACCCATGGATGGTTTTAGGGAATCTTCTATAACATTCTGAATTAGAATTTCAGTATGATTTTACAAACTTGCATGGTAATAAACCGAAAAAGTATGCTTTCTAATTTATATTAAACTTTCTACTTTTTGGATTCATTACAAGACCAGATGGCATTCAGCTTAGGTCTTAGCAACACTAAAATAAAACTAGCTAACTTACTAATTTCTTGGTTACTTCTAACAGTTTCTCTGAGCTAGATTTTGTTCTAACACAAAAAATTTTCAATTTAGAAAACAAAGCTGGGGTCCTCGCAATAGGAAGAATGTCAATAAAATAAAAACAAATAAATCTTCAAAAATACCACTGTGGTAGAAAGGGAAGACATTTTAATATGAATCTGTGCCAATATAAACCCAGCTTTTAATCAACAGTTTTTAAAAAATCAGTAAGTAGCTTCAGTTACTACAAGCACATTAAAACAAACACAAACCCGATAGCCGAATCAATCTTTTACAGCCTCGAAAAAGAACAAAGTAGGGAGTCTCACACTTCTTGATATGAAAACTTACTACAAAGCTACAGTAAGAAAAGCAGTATGGTAACTGACATAAAGACAGATAGATACTCATCACCAAATTCATCAAGTTGTATACATTAAATATGTACAGCTTTTTGTATGTCAATCACACATCAATAAAGTGGTTAAAAAAAAGACAGACATATAGATAGACCAATGAAACTGAATAGAGTCAAGAAATAAACTACCTAACATATATGGTCAAATGATTTTCAACAAGGGTGCCAATACCAGTTACTGGGGAATGGAGAGTCTTTTCTACATGATGCTGGAAGCACTGAATATCCACATGCAAAAGAATGAATTTGGACACTTACAGCACATACAAAAATTAACCTAAAATGGATCAAACACCTAAACTTAAGGCCTAAAACTATAAAACTCCTGGAAAAAAACATAGGGCAAAAGCTTCATGACATTAGATCTGGCAATGATTTCCTGGATATGACACTGAAGCACAGGCAAAAAAAAGGAAAAAGTAGAAAAATTAGACTTCTGTACAAGAGGTAGTATCAGGGGAGCAAAGAGGTAATCCACAGAATGGGAGAAAATATCTGCAAGTCAGACATCTAATAAGGGATTGATACCCAGAATAAAGAACTCCTACCAAAAAGTAAACAGCACAATTTAAAAAACAGGCAAAGAACTTGAACAGATACCTAAAAAAGAAATACAAATGGCCAAAAACAACATGAAAAGAGGTTTAATATCACTGATTATCAGGGAAATCAAAACTATAATGAGATACTACATTATACACATTAGGGTAACTATTACTTAAAAAAAAACAACAAAAAGAAGCAACATAAAATCACAAGTGTTGACAAGGATGTGGAGAAATTGGAATGCAATTCCCACATTGCTGATGGGAATGCAAAATGGTGTAGCTGCTATGCAAAATGGTACAGTTAATTTCCTCAAAAAATTCCACATAGAATTACCATATATCCAGAAATTCTGTTTCTGGCTATATACTCAAAAGAAGTGAAACAGAGACTCAAACAGATTATTTGTATACCCATGTTCACAGTAGCATTATTCACGATAACTAAAATGTAGAAGCAATATGAATGCCCATCAATTGATGCCTGGATAGATAAAATGTGGTATATCCATCAATGGAATATCATTATTCTTAAAAAGGAAGGAAATTCTGACATATGCTACAATATGAATGAACCTTAAAGACCTTATGCCAAGGGAAATAACCCAGACACAAAAGGACAAATATGGGGTGATTCCATTATAGGAGATTCCTGGTGTAATCAAATTCATAGAAACAAAAGTAGAATGGGGGTGGGGAGGGGAGTTAGTGTTTCAGAGATACAGAATTTCAGTCAATGCCTTGAACTGTACACTTAAAAGTGGTTAAGAGGGTAAATTTCATATTATGTGTTTTTTATCACAGTTAAAAAATTTTAAAGAGGTTACAGTGCTAAATTTATGTTACGTTTACTTCATCACAATAAAAAAATGAAAAGAGTAGTATACATTTAGTTACCACCTCTTCATCCTCCCTTACCTTTAACTCTGGGTGATCTCAATATTAGTAATGATCTCTATATTAATAATTGTTGATAACATTCTAATGAGTTATCTTACTAAAAAAAAAAAAAACCCAATACATACCAAAATGATCACTTTTATCTTATAAGGATTTAATCTTGGTAACCCAGGGAAATACTTCTTGTCTAGAGGTCTAAGTCTAGCTGGTAATGAAATGGCCTAAAACATTGCTGGCATTCTGGCCTCTGTGGATTAATTTTAAGCTGAAAACTATCTTTCTTCTAAGTCATGACTGACTCTAAATCAGCCTGGGCTGTGCTTTTATCTCCCACCCTCAGGATGCCGGGTATCCTTAACTTAGGAGTAGGTTACAGAATTCAGAGTGAGAAGTCTCTTCTAGCATGGAAGAAACTGCCTTTTAAACTGCTCTGGGAAATCAGGATTCACTCACACCCAAGCCTTCCCAAAATATGCGACAGGAGACCCCAGACCTCACCGAAGGGAGAAGATAAAGCCAGCAAAGGGTCTCCTGTCTTTGGATGCTCTCCATGATTATCCTCCTCCATGTTGCCACTGACCATTCACTTGGCACGTCATTCATACTTCCCAGCTGCATCTCTAGTGGATGAATGTAACCAGTCTGTACGTGGGGATATGCACGTGTGTGTGTGTCTGTGTGTCATACTTCCTAGCTGCATCTCTAGTAGATGAATTTAACCAGTCTGCATGCAGAGATATGCACACATGTGTGTGTCTGTGTGGTCAAAAAGTGCATATCTCCTCAGCTACATTAAGAAGCAGAGTTCTTGAGGACAGACACAGAAAGACAGCTTTGTCTTTCCTTAGCACCAGATTTAGTGTCATATACATGTAAGTTTTATATACTGAGTATAATTTAATTAAGGAATAAAAAATGAGCACTTGCCACTTTGTGTTCTCTAAATAGAACTTAGAAGAGAATGTTATACACAAATATAGTCATAAATTAATACTGGATATAAATTAATCAAAAGAATAATATCCATTTTTTCCTTTTTAAATAAAAAAAGAAGTACCCATTTCCCTTTCTAATAGCTTAATTTATTAATTCCACATTTATGTCAACACTGAAATGCCTACCTACCATGTTTTAGTTACTATTCTAGCTAGTAGTCTGATTTACTCGATAGAAAAGTAGACACCGTCCCTGCTCTTCTGAAGCTGACAGTGCACAGGGAGAAACAGACATTACATAAACACGCCTATCAGGAAATGCCAGGCATATAAGTGGGATAATCACCATGAGGAAGACAATTAAGGCTTCATGAGAGACTAAGAGAAGAGATCCAGAAGAGATGGAGAGATCAGAAAAGGCTGGGAGCCCAGTGACATCTGAGCTGAGACTTAAGGAATAAAAGTATGCTAGCTAGGCCCAAAGAAAGGACTTTGTAAGGGCAAAGGTCCTAAGCCAAAGAGGGGGAAAAAAAGGGAAAAAAAAGCGAGGACTTCTACTTCTGGGCAGGTAAAATAGAAGTACTCTTCACTACTCCTCCTGCTAAGTACAACTAAAAGCCACTGACATTATACATAAAATAAACATAAGAAAACTCTGAAGGGTAGAAAGAAGAAAACAGACTCAGCAGGGACCCCAGGATCCTAAGGAGCAACATGGTGGTGAGTTCCCAGGGATCCCTCTTTCCCTCGTATGTGTCAGACTAAGGGCTGAGGAAGCAGAACCAGAAATGCCAATGGGCACAAACAAAAATCAACCAGAAAAGCCTGCTCTCCACCAGCCAAAGTCCAGCACAGGGGAGGCCTAGCAAGACCAAAATTTTGGACACTCTAGACTAATGTGGCAGAAATCCCAGCGCCCCATCCCATGCACGCAGGCAAATCCCTGGGGGAGCGCCGGCTGCAAGAACAGCCTCAAAGGCCAGGGAGTCACCCAAATTAAGTGAGAAAAGCCAGGCCCTGGCTAGCCGATGCTAAGACATCACCAAACACAAAAGAAAGCAGTGGCAATGGCAATATACGCAACACTGGACTGGCCAGAAATCTAGAGAAAGTGAAGGCAAAATCAAGAGGTGGGCCGTGAACACATCCAGCATTGCTCAGAAGCTGGCAATGGAACACCCAGATTTGGCTTGCGGCAGAGGTCTGCTCAAGTTCGGGGAAGGGATGGTTTTCAGGGTTTCCATTTCCTTGTCTTTCAAGACATATACTGCTCTTGCTCTGGTTCCCACTTTACCAAGAAATCTAATAAACCAATTTCACTTTAACACCAACTGTTACAGTCATTGGGAAAGATGGTAAATTATTGGGAAAGATGGCAAATTTACCTTATGGTAAATTAACTGCCTGGCATTCTGGTCAGTCCTTTGTGAGACTCATTACTTTTAAATGTAAGTCAGCCCCAAAAGCCTAATTAACTCTGGATGTACTGGCAAAGTTAAGAGCCATATCCTCTATCAAGAAGGTATGCCATGAGCCTGGGCAGTTGGCCATCCCCTAAGATACCTGTTTTGATCTCTCACACAGGTGAGAAATCAGCCTTACAAATAGCTCTCCAAAATCCTATTCAACCCTCAAAATTCAAAACAGACCTACTTTTATCTGCTGGAGCCTTCCCTTTCCCTCCTACTCACTGCTGTCTAAAATCATTCTCCAAATGCACTCTGCATATAGCATCTACCATGAACACACATTCCTATTAAATACACAGAAAGAGTAAATACAGCAAAGCACAATCTATTTCTTCAGCCACTAGTAGAAATGTACAAGTTCATTTCTAGTCAGCCTTCAGGCCTGAGGCCACTCTATAATCCTGCTAAATTCTGTTTTAATAAATTTCCACAACTGTTCTATTTTTTAAATATCTAAAAATGAAAGGTCACAATATTCCATACAATAATAATCACTAGCAATAAAAAAATTCCTGCAAATTCTTCCCTTTGCAATTGGTCAGTGCTGAATTTTCAAAATGTTACAGTAAAGCCATATTGAAAAACATGATAAAATGAAAACCTAAAAAGTACACAGACAGGGGCACCTGTGGGGCTCAGTGGGTTAAGACTCTTGCCTTCAGCTAGGGTCATAATCTCAGGGTCCTGGGATCCAGCTGCATTGGGCTCTCTGCTCAGCGGGGAGCCTTCTTCCCCAAACCGCGCACCCCCCCCCCCTGCCGCCTGCCTCTCTGCCTACTTGTGACCTGTCAAATAAATAAATAAAATCTTAAAAAAAAAAAAAGTGCACAGACAGACCACTTGTACTTTGTATGTGAAATTATGAGTCTTCTTACTATATGTTACATTTTGGTGTTTTAGAGTTTCACAATGAATTTCATACCTGTTGCTAATGAGATTTAAATTGTTAATCAAAAAGCATCTCTTACAATTTATTTGCTTAAGAAAGTGGAAATGACAGATCCCTAGAAGAAACTTAAAAAAGTATTAAATCTACAGAATTCTTTTTCAAATAGGATTTATCTACTCAGCACTGGACAGGTCAATACAACGGCTGGAAAGGTCACTTTCCCATCTGCACCATGGAGACTTTCTCATACCTGGGAAACAACCAGAAATGCACAGCCTCAAACCTCATGGCTTTCCATTACCTGACCCAGGAAGACCCAGGAAATGGATGTCACTAAATTGTTAATCATTGACAGCTGGGGACATCACTGCTTTAGATCATCTCTGCTTTAACGGAGGCATCTGATGTGGAGACTATTTAAAACAGGTTTAAATTTTCACTTACCTCCACTGCTACTACAATCAAAATGAGGTCCAATTTTGACTCCGGGAAGAGGGCGTTCACTTGTGGTGACATTCCAATTAGAGCACAGTTAGTCACCACAGATATAACACTCATAGTTTCAAAAGCCAACTAAAAGAAAAAAAAATGTGAAATTAAAAACCACAATGACCTCTTCCATATTTCCTCATCCTTTATATTATCTAAAATCAAAGGGAAAGCCTTTCCCTTGTTCTAAATATTCCAAGTACATTTTAAGCTTTTTCCCTATAATGCTGTGATTTTCTTTAAAATCAGCTTAAAAAAGCCACACTGTTACAAGGTATTTTAGATACTTATGGCTTGAATATCCAAAGCAGTATGTTCTACCTTCCCAACTGGAGGTGGCCAGGGACCTGAAAATTTGGAATACATCCTAGAGGAGTACGCTGTTAAAGTTACTCTACTCATATCTACAGGGAACCTAAAATGGGGCCACCAGAAAAAATGTTTCACTTTCAAAAACAGTCAGGTATGATTTCAAATAGAATTTATTTTGTGACTGCCCTACTTTGACACATCACACACATCTGGTTCAACTATACCTGAGGCACCATAACAGTGATCCTTTTCTAGTGGCATTTACTTGTGGGACTTCAAGGAAAATACAGATGCCCCCACTCAGCTACTTAACAGAGTGATCCAAGGTCCCATGAGGAGTCTCATGGAGCACACTACTGAGTACCGACTGTGGAAATGTTGTGACCACTGCTTGGTCACTCTTTCTTTCCTTTAATGTGTAACACTTGACCACTACTTAATTACTTAACCACCGGGAATGGGAGATAGGCCTGTAGTTATAGGATGAAGAAGTCATGGGGGGCGGGGGCGCCTGAGTGGCTCAGTAGGTTAAGCAACTGCCTTGGGCTCAAGTCATGATCCTGGAGTCTCAGGATCAAGTCCCAAGTCAGGCTCCTTGATAGGCAGCGAGTCTGCTTCTCCCACTGACCTCTCTACTCTCATGCTCTCTCTTTCTCTCTCTCTTTCTCTTTCTCTCAAATAAATGAATAAAATCTTAAAAAAAAAAAAGAATCATGGGGATGAAAGGCACAGCATAGGGAATACAATCAATGGTATTATAGTAGCAATGTATGGTGACAGATGGGAGCTAACTTGCGGTGAGCACAGCATAACATATAGCCTTATCTAATCACTACATTGCACACCTGAAACAAATATAACACTATGTGTCAATTGCATGTTATTTTAAAAAAAAAATCAGAAAAAAGTCCCACTAATTCTTAGAAAAGCAATTACTTTTAGAAATTAAAATTTTTTTAAAAAATTTAAGATTTTATTCATTCATCAGAGAGAGAGAGAGGGCACAAGCAGTGGGAGCAGCAGGCAGAAGGAGAAGCAAGCTCCCCACTGAGCAAGGAGCCCGGGATCAAGACCTGAACCAAAGGCAGACGTTCAACCAAATGAGCCACCAAGGTGTCCCAGAAATTAAAATTTTAAAAGAAGCAAAATGAAACATGATTGGATCCAAACTGAATATTGTTTCATGGAGAATTTCTGCCATCTTTTATTTTAGGAATGCTTGTGTAATCTATTTTTCCAGTATTCTTTACAACAAACCTACTCTGGACTTTGTTTACTTTCTCTTTAAATAAAGCAAAAAGTGAAGAGTCTCCTTGCCCTCATGTATCCCTTCCCTCCCTCACCAGCTCCCGTTCTCCCTACAAAATGATCACTATTATTTTCTTTTGTACCACTCCAGACACTTAATATACAAATATAAACAAACTTGAATGTATATACCCTTAGTGTCAGGTCCCTTGCTTTTGTCACTAAATGTCTTGAAGAATATTCTATGTCAGATCTCAAAGAATGCCTTCATTCTTTGTCACAACTGCTTAAATATTTTATTGCATAGATGTACCAGAACTTATTTTACTATTTCCTTATCGGTGGGCATTAGCTGCTGTTACAAACAATGCTCCAATTAGTTATCATGTAAATACATCATTTAACAAGTGTGGAATTATGATAAATTCCTAAACATGGATTACCTGAGTCAAAGGTACCATGCATTCATAATTTTGATAAATAATGCCAAGCTGCACTCCTGTCAGTAGCATATAAGAGTGCCTGGCTTCCTGCACTTTTAATACATTTATCAAAAAACGTGATTTTTCAAATACAGCGATACTGAGTTATAATTTGTGTGATAAACTGCATTCATTGAAGGTATACACTTTATTGTTTTGATAGTTGTATTTACCTATAAAATCACTACCACAAAATACAGAATATTTCCATTTCCCCTCAAAAGATTCCTCATGACCCTTTGTAATCCAACCTTCTTTTCAAACCTGGCCCCAAACACTAATCTGCTTTTTGTCATTATGAATTAGTTTGTATGCTCTAGAATGTCAAATAATTGAAGTCATATACTGTATGATTTGCATATTTTTTGAAGTACTTCTTCAAATCATTATCCATGTTTTTATTGGCTGAAATGCCTCATTGAGTTTTAAGAGTTCTTAATCTGAATACGAGTCCTCTGGAAGACATATGTTTATGAATATTTTCTCCTATTCTGAGTCCTGTCCTGTTATCTTGTAATTTTAGAAGAAAAAACTTTCCCCCCCTTATCTGGAGACCTAGTTATCTCAATGATATTAATGGATAGTCATTTCCCCTACTGAACTGAGATTTCACCTATACCATATAATGCATTTCTGGACTTTTTATTGTGTTCCACTGGTGTGATTGTCTACTAATGCACCAGTACCGCACTACTTTAATAACTGAAGTTATATAGTAAGTATTAATATGTGGTAAGTGTCCTTATTCTTCTTTAGAATTTTCTTGCTATTCTATTTCATTTATTTTTCCCTGTGAATTTGACAATAAGTTTACCTAGTTAAAAGAAAAACTTTAGGGACGCCTGGGTGGCTCAGTTGGTTAAGCAGCTGCCTTCGGCTCAGGTCATGATCCCAGCGTCCTGGGATCGAGTCCCACATCGGGCTCCTTGCTTGGCAGGGAGCCTGCTTCTCCCTCTGCCTCTGCCTGCCATTCTGTCTGCCTGTGCTCGCTCGCTCTCCTCTCTCTCTGACAAATAAATAAAAAATCTTTAAAAAAAAAAAAAAAGAAAAAAAGAAAAACTTTGACTGGGATACTGGTACATTTGTGAATTAATTTGTAGGTTAATTCATAAATTTGTAAATTAAAGGAGAACTGATCTATTACAAGTACTGAGTCTTCTTTTTATTCCAAGTACTGAGTCAGTTAGCTATTACTACATAACCAACCACCCCAAACTCTGTGACTTCAAACAGCCATTTTTTTTTTTTAACTCCTCATTCTGTGGGTGGACAATTTAGGATGTGCTCATCCAAGCAGTTCTGGTCTCAGATGACTTTGACTGGATATGCTCATATACTTGAGGTCAGCTAGGGACCTCACTGGTAAACTGGAGGTATCACTGGCCTTATTATGCTACTTAGAACTTCTAGTACTATGTTCAGTAAGGGTAGTGAGAATGGATTTCCTTGCATTGTTCCTAATCTTATAAGGAAAGCTTTCAGTCTTTCACCAAGAAGTATGATGTTAGCTTTAGGTTTTTTAAAAATAGATGTTCCTTACCAAGTTAAAGAAATACCCCCATTTCTATTTTTCTGAGTCTTCAAAAATGAATGTTGGATTCTGTCAAATGTTTTATATCTATTGATTGATATAACCATATAGACTATGAATATGGTAGATTATATTGAACCCAGCTGGCATCCCTGGATTAAATCCTACTTGTCATGGTCTATATCTCTTTTTATAGATTGCTGAATTATATTTGATAACAGTTTATTAAGATGTTTTATATATTTATTCATAAGGTATATTGGTTTGTTGTTTTCCTTTTTCATACTCTCTCTGGTTTTCTATCACACTGATACCAGCTCCATAAAGTGAATTGGGAAATACTCCCATGTCCTGTTTCTAGAAGAAATTGTATAAAATCAGTGTTAATTTTTCTTTAAATTAGAATTTGCCAGTAAAATCATTTGGGCCAGGGCATCTCTTTTTTGGCAATTTGTAACTACAGATTCAATTTCCTTACAGTTATGGAGCTACTCAAATTATCTACTTCATATTGGGTGAGTTGTGGTAGTCTGTGTTTTGGAAGAATTGGTCCATTTTATCCAAGTTGTCAAATTTTTATGTATAGGGATGCTTGCGTGGCTCAGTTGGTTAAGTGTCTGCCTTCGGCTCAGGTCATGATCCCAGGGTCCTGGGATTGAGTCCCACACCAGGCTCCTTGCTCAGCGGGAAGCCTGCTTTTCTTCTCCCTCTATTAATGAATAAATAAAATCTTTTTAAAAAAATTATATGTGTAGAGTTGCTTGTAATAGTCCCTTTTATACTTTTGATATCTGAAGGGTCTGTAGTGATATCTCCAGTTTCATTTTTATAATGGTTGTTTCTTCTTTCTTGCTTTAGTCCTGCTGGAGGTCTATCAACTATATTCCTCTTTCCAAAGAATCAACTCTTTAATTTCATTAATCTTCTCTACTATTTTTCTGTTTTTCATTTCATAGACTTGCACTCTATTATTTTCTTCTTTCTGCTTCTGTTGGTTTTGTTTCTTTGTCTCCAGTTTCCTAAGTAGGAGTTTAGATTACTGTTTGAAACATTTCCCTCTTTTCCAATGTATGCATTTAGTGCTACAAATTTCCCTGTCACCACAGCTTTAGCTATGTCTCACCAACTTTGATATGCTGTCTTTTCGTTTTCAGTGTCTTCTGAGTTCACTTGACACTTTCTTTTGACCCCATGATTATTTACGGAATGTGTCATTTAGTCTTCAAGTGCTTAGCGATTTCCCTGTTATCGTTCTGTTATTGATTTCTAGTTTGATTCTACTGTAGTTGGAGACATACTATATATGATTTCAATTTCTAAAGTTTGTTTCCCCAGTTCGAATGTTCTGTAAGGACTTGAAATGTGTGCCCTACTATTGTTGAGCAGAGTGCTCTGTAACACGGATTAGATTCTGTTATCTAATGACGGTGGTGGTGCTGAGTTCTTCCATACCCTTGCTGACTCTCTAGCTCTTGTTCTGTCAACTGTTGAGAGAGGAATGTTGACGTCTCCAACTATCACTGTGGATTTATCTATTTCTCCTTTTAGTTCTATAAATTTTGGGTTCACATAATTTTAAAACTTTGTTGTTCAGGGCATATACATTAAGATTGCTATGTCTTCTTGGTAATTTTACCCTTTTATCATCATAGAATGCTCCTCTCTGTTAATTTCTTTTTGTTCTGAAGTCTAATTTATCTGATACTAATATAACCACTCTTGCTTTCTTCTGATTAATACTTCTATACATGGGTTTTTTTTTCTTTGTCCTTTTACCTTTACCCTGCTTATAGCATTATGTTTGAACTCAATTTCTTACAGACAGCATATAGTTGGGTTATGTGTTTTAATCCACTCTGCCAATATCAGTCTTTAACTGGTATCTTTAGACCTTTTACAGTTGATATAATTATTGATATCTTAGGACTTTAGTTTGCTGTTTCTCTGTTTTCCATTTGTTCCTTCTGTTTTTTCATTTCTGTGTTTTACTTGTCATGCCTTATTGTGGGTTATTTGAACATGTTTTAGAACCACATTTTGATTTATCTGTTTTGAATGTATCTTTTTTGTAGCTTTGTAATGGTTGCTCTAGGTATTACATTACATACATATATGGTTATATAGATATGCTTTATATATTACATACATTTCATATTATGTTGTGTGTGCGTCTGTGTAGATCTTCCTTGATTGAAGAGTTATATCCCAAAAAACCCACTGTAAGTTTAAAATATTGTAAGACAAAAATGCATTTAATATACCTAACTTACCAAATTATCGTAATTTAACCTAGTTTACCTTAAATGTACTCAGAACACTTAGATTAGCCTATGGTTCAGCAAAATCATCTAACACAAAGCTTACTTTATAATAAAGTGTTGAATATCTCATGTAACTTGTTAAACACTGTATTGAAAGTAAAAAACATAATGGTTGTAGGTACAGACGGTTCTAGGTGTATCGGCTGTTGACCCTTATGACTATAAACAGCTTGCTGCCCAGAGTCATGAGAGAAGATCCTATTGCATACCACTGGCTTAGGAAAAGATCCAAATTAAAGATTTGAGGTATGGTTTCTATTGAATACGTATTGTTTTCACACTGTTGTAAAGTCAAAAAATCATAATTTGAACTATTATAAGTTGGGGACCGTCTATATATAATCAGTCTACTTATGTCGTCATTTACTAGTTTGAGTGATATAAAGAAACCTCACCTCCTTTTACCATTCTGTATAGTATCTAATATTTTCTCCACATATATTTAGAATCATCAGATAGTGTTATAATTTCTATTTCAATTGTCATATATAACTTTAGAGACTCAAGACAGAAAAAGCCTAATATGTTTACTTGTATTTTTGCTTACCATGGTTTTTCTTCCTAATGCTCCCAGGTCCCTTCTTTTAACATTTCCTTAAGTTTAGAGAGCTTCTTTTAGCTATTCTTTTAGGATAGGTCTTCTGGCAACAAATTCTCTTAGTTTTCCTTCATCTAAGAGTGTCTTGATCTTCTTTTAAATCCTGAAGGATATTTTCTCTGAATATAGGATTCTGTATTAATGGTACTTTTCTTTAAGTGCTTAAAAGATACTACACCACTTGGCTCCGGCCTCCATGGTTTCTGATGAAAAACTGGCTGTCATTCTAATTGTCTTCCCCTATAGTAGGTAACAAGTCACTTCTCTCCTCGTGCTTTCAAGTGTTTCTTTGTCTTTAGCTTTCATGTGTTTAGTTTCAATGTGTTTGGCACAGACTTTTGGGGCTTATTCTATTTGCGATTCAATCAGTTTCTTGAATCTGTAGTTTTAGTTCTCTTGCCAAATCAAAAAGTTTTGGCCATTATTACTTCAAATATTTTTTAGCCCCTCCTTTCTCCTTTCCTTCTGGAACACCAAGAGCAGGAATGTTAGATTTTCTGTTAGAGCCATGCAGGTCTCTGAGGTTGTATTTACTTTGGCTATTTTTTGTCTGCTATTCAGACTGAATCATTTCTATAGCATTGTTTTCCAGTTTCTGATCTTTACTTCTTCCATTCTGCTCCTGCACTCATCCACTGAGTTTTTTATTTTTTTTTAAGATTTTATTTATTTATTTGACAGACAGAGATCACAAGTAGGCAGAGAGGCAGGCAGAGAGAGGGGAAGGGAAGCAGGCTTCCTGACAAGCAGAGAGCCTGATGCGGGGTTCGATCCCAGGACCCCGGGATCATGACCTGAGCCGAAGGCAGAGGCTTTAACCCACTGAGCCACCCAGGCGCCCCTGAGTTTTTTATTTTAATTATATTTTCCACTTCTAAAATATCTATTTGCCTCTCCTTCATATCTTCTATTTCTTTGCTGAGATATTCTATTTTTCCATCTGTTTAAGGTGTATTCATTTTATCAAGGCTGCTTTAGAATTTTTGTATGATATTTCTAACATCTGATATCTTGATTGTGGCATCTACTGACTACATCACTTTTTTGGGGGGGTAACATCCTGGTTCTTGGTATGATGATTTTTTAATAGAACCCTGGACATTTTGGGTGTTATAAGATTCTACATTTTATTTAAAACTTGTTTTAGTTGGTTCCTCTGACATCACTCTAGCAGGGAAAGAAGTAACATCTTGTTAGGTTGCCCATTTGGACACCACTGACACCCTAAGTGGGGGATGGGATCCTTATTATCACTGGACAGGGATCAGAGTTCTGGCTTCCCACTAACCTCCCCACTGATCTCTCTTTTGCTTGGAGGGGTACAAATGGCTCATGTGCACTCCCATATGGCCTCTGCTGTGCTGGGTGGTGGTGAAATGTCTGACTCTTCATTAGGCTTTATCTGAGATCACTGCAGCAGAAACTAGAGAGGGAACCTCATTATTCCTGGGTAAGTGTGGAAGTCCAGGCTCCCCACATGATCTGCATTGACACTGCAGTGGGAGGGCCTCTTTATCACCTAGTGGGTAAAATCCCAGCTGGCTACTTTCCTAGAAAACTATTAGAATTTTACCTCTGAAAGGGGTCATAAAAATTATAATTTACCTCCCTGCCCCATCCCTAATTTTAAAAACAAGAAAAGCAAGGTCCAGAAGAAGTTAATAACTATGTGAAGTCACACAGCTAGTTTGTGGTCAAAAAAATTAATAAATAAAAATAAACAGGATAACATCCAGTTTTTCCAAATCTTTCCTGAGCACTTTTATTTTAATATAAGGCCCCATTTTGCTAATTTTTTCCCCCAAAGGAATAATTTTTTACCTGCCATACACCAATTAATTACCTGCCATACACCAATATTGGCTGAAGGTTCTGAGAATGGCCGTTTGAGGACTCTGCACATTTTTAAGGCATCTGAATTAACTTCAGTGAAGTTATTTAACACAGCAAAGGCAGCTGCTAATGGGTAAACGCAGGAGAAAAGGCTCACATAACCGAACTGAAGGAATAATTCCAAGTAATCATCAAAGGTACCCTGAAAATGTAAACCACAAGAAAAAAAAGGCATTGTTTTAATATCATGTAACAGGAACAACGTTTAGCAATACTACCCAAGACACTGGCCTCCAACCAAAAAAAATCTCAGAATTCCTCTCAATTTCTTCTTCTCAACAATAGATTTTACATAAATTCAAAAGCAATTTTATATTTAAGTTCCTGAAAGAATGAAAAAATGATTTAGCTACTCATTTCATTGTGCCAAATCACTGAATTATTACATAATAACAGCAAAGCTAAAGATGTTTGCTCTTGATCAACTGAAAAGAAATGATTCAACATCACCATTAGAAATCTTATTAAGGAGGGCACATATTGCTTGGAGCACTGGGTGTGGTACATAAACAATGAATCTTGGACACTGAAAAATTAAATTAAATAAAAAAAAAAAAATCTTGCATGACTGCCCCCTCGCACCATGGGTACCCCAGAATCTCAGTCCCTGACCTTCTAATAAAAAACTGAGGTGGTGATGATGTGGGAAACAAAGGCAAAAGAAAAATTATTAAATTTCCTCACTACTTACAGCCCATTGACAAGTCCTTAAAACAAGCAGAGTGACCTTCCTCTAAGAACTAAGCTGCCTCAACATTAATACTTTGCTAAGGGCAAAAGGCAAAGTCAGGCCCAAACCCCCAGGATGCTGTAAAGTCTACTTTAACATAAAAATTCCTTTGGAAACTTCCTTTATCTCACCACTCCCCGCCACCCCCACCAAGATACATGTTGGCAATCATCCTCCAAGCATAAGATCCAAGTATATATATCTGAAGGGTCTAATGACTGAAGGCTTACTAAACAATAATGAATGGCCTTTTCTTAACAAGAGCTAGCCCCCTCAGGATCCTGAAAACCTTGTTTCCAAAATACATAGAAGGCTTATGCTATCCTTAACCCCCTTCCAACTTGAAAGTTTATAATGGGTCACTCCTCATCCCCTCAGTGCAGCTCTTTCTGCCCAGGGATCTTATCCCCATGCTTTAATAAAACCACCTTTTTGCACTAAAGACACCTCAAAAATTCTTTCTTGGCTGTTGCCTTTGAAACTAATGTCTTTCCTATATCAGTGATGTCAGTGAAAATGGAAGAGTAAGGACCTCCAGAAGTTTGCCCCTCCATGAGAATAGAAAAGATGGCAAAATGTGTCAGAATCAACTTTTCGGGTACTCTGGAAATTAACCAAAGGCTTGTAGCAATACTGGCTGCATACAGTCATGACAAACATCTCAATCTTCTGGCATCTTAAGTTATTCTAGTCTCATCTCCTACTCCCCAGCTCTGTAGGAACATTGAAAACAAACAAACAAACCAAAAACAGCATGCACTCCCAGGACCAGAGGGAGCAAGGTGGGCCTGGAGATCTTTGAAAGCCTCATTCCCAAAGGGAAATTATTATCTGACCTGGTTAGTAGGACCCTAGAAAACCTCACTCGAAAGGCTCATCTTTATTCAACTTCACCAAATCTCGTTGAGTGCTAAAGGCTTTTCCCTGGGTATGTCAGTTGAATTTTTAAACATCAGTCTGCCTGAGGTAATGGATAGCAGTTGGGGCAAACAAGAGACTAGCCAGGGAGCTCAAAAGGGCAAGCTGAGGAGACATTCACAGGGGGTTGAAAAGCTCCACCATTTTCCTGGAAATCTAGACAACCAGGCACATGCCTAGGATCATGCATAATCTCAGGAAAGATCTTAGAAGTCTCTAAGATCTCACCTCTGCATAAGCAGGAAGGGAATGTTAAGGCACAATTTTAAACTTCCTGGTTTTGTGCTGAAAGCATTCCCCACCACAAAAAGAGAGACCTAAAGACATGTGATGAAGGACAGAAAAATGTTCACCTTTAGCCCAGTAGGTTGATCTATGGTCTGCATAAGTTTGATAAGGATCAAATTAAGTGCTTGTTGCTACATTCTTAAAGGATCTCAAGACTACCTGTACATCTCACTGATAGTTAATCTCGGTCAAACTGATTGATAAGCACAAGAAAAATCTTGCAAAAGTAATGTCACGACTAGAATTTGAAGAAACATTTACGATTTAACACTCCCTACGTATCCCTTCCCTCTTGAGTATTAAGCATATAACCATCAGATTCATAAAGCAAAAGTGCAACTCCTTCTGCCCAAAGGTCCTGTTCCTGTGGACAGAAAGCAATTCTTTCTTGACCGTTCACTTGCAGCCCCACATCAACATCTACATAACACTGAACTCAACAACAGAATACTCATTCTTCCCAAGTACACATGAAACATTCTTCAGGATAGAGGAGATGTTAGATCGTAAAACAATTCTCAACAAATCTGAAAGGCTTACAAATCATACAAAGTACTCTTTGACCACAATGGAATGAAAGTAGAAATCAATAACAGAGGGAAATTTGGGAAATTCACACATTGTATGGATATTAAGCAACATACTCCTAAAAAACAGAAAATCAAAGAAGAAATCACGAGAAAAATTAGAAAATACTTTGAGGTGAATGAAAATTAAGATACTATATCAAAACTTATAGGATGCTGTAAAAACAGAGCTCAGATAGAAGTTCATGGGTATAAATGCTTTCATTTAAAAAAAAAAAAGGCAGATCTCAAAACAACTAAAATTTTCACCTTATGAATCTAGTAAAAGAACAGTAAACTAAATCCAGAGCAAGCAAAAGGAAATACATAAACACAAAAAATTTGATAGATATATATAATTTATATAATATATATATATATATTTTAAGATTTTGTTTATTTGTCAGAGAGAGAGAGTGAGAGAGCACAAGCAGAGGGAGTAATAGGCAGAGGGAGAAGCAGGTTCTTCACTGAGTAACGAGGCTGATGTGGGACTCGATTCCAGGACCCTGGAATCATGATCTGAGCCAAAGGCAGATGTGTAACCAACTGAGCCACCCAGAGATCCCTAAATATACATCTTTATATAACTATATATAATAATCTCAATGGATACAGAAAAAAAAACCCAAAATCTGATACCCTTTCATGATAAAAACACTCAACAAATTATAATCATAGAGAATTTTCTCAAACTGATAAACAACATCTATGAATCCCCACTGCTAACGTCATACTTAATGGTGAAAAATTAAAAGCTTCCCAACTAAGATCAGGAACAAGACAAGAATGTCTGCTCTTAACTCTGCTATTCAACACTGTCCTTAGGGTTCTGACCAGAACAATAAGGCAAGGAAAGAAATAAGAGCCATCCAGAACAAGAAAAAACGTAGAACTATTTCTATTTGCCCAGGACATATTACATACCAAAAAACCCTAAGGAACCCCCCCCAAAAGATCATTAGATCTAATTATAAGCAATCTAATAATAAACTTCAGTACAGTTGCAGGATATAAGATCAACATACAAAAATCAAAGGTACTTCTAGAAACCAGCAATGAACAACCTCAAAACAAAATTTTTTAAAAATTCATTTACAATAGTACCAAAAAGAATAAAACACTTAGTAATACATTTAACAGAATGCAAGATTTGTACACTGAAAACCGCAAATCGTTGTTGAAAGAAATTAAAGACTTAAATAAACAGAAAGACATTCCATGTTTACAGATTAGAAAACTTAATATTAAGATGGAAATACTCCCCAAATTGATGAATAGAGTCAATGCAATCAAACTTCCAACTGCATTTTTAAAAGAAATGGACAAGCTAATCCTAAAATCATAAGGAACTGCAAGGAACCCAGAATTGCCAAAACAATCTTGAAAAAGAACAAAGTTAGAGAAATCACATTTCCTGATTTGAAAACCTACTACTAAGCTACAGTAATCAGGACAGTGTAGTACTGGCATAAGGATAGACATGTAGAGGAATAGCACTGAGAGTCCAGAAACAAATCCATGTATCTATAGACTTACAATTTTCAACAAATGTGTGAAGATCATTCAATGAAGAAAAAAAAATGATTTTTTTTAAACAAATGGTGGTAGGACAGCTGGATATCCACATGCAAAAGAATGAATCTGGGGCGCCTGGGTGGCTCAGTGGGTTAAGCCGCTGCCTTCGGCTCAGGTCATGATCTCAGGGTCCTGGGATCGAGGCCCGCATCGGGCTCTCTGCTCGGCAGGGAGCCTGCTTCCCTCTCTCTCTCTCTCTGCCTGCCTCTCCATCTACTTGTGATCTCTCTCTGTCAAATAAATAAATAAAATCTTTAAAAAAAAAAAAAAAAAGAATGAATCTGGACTTCTTCCTCATACTACCTACAAAAATTAATTCCAAATGGATCAGACCTAAATGTAAAAGCTAAGTCTATAAAATTCTTAGCAGAAAATATAGAAGTAAGTAAATCTTTCTGTGTTTAGATAAGGCAATGGTTTCTTAGAGATAACAGCAAAAGAATAAGCAACAAAAAAGAGAGAAATCTGACTCCATCAAAATTAAAAACTTTTATGCATCAAAGGACATTCAAAAAAATAAGCTAACCCAAAGAATAGTAAGATATATTTGCAAATAATATAGCTGATAGGAAATTTATATTCAGGGGCATCTGGGTGGCTCAGTCAGTTAAGCAGCCAACTCTTGATTTCAGCTCAGGTCATGATCTCAGGGTGATGAGACTGAGCCCTGATCAGGTTCTGTGCTAGGTAGGAAGCCTGCTTAAGATTCTCTCACTCCCAGATATTTGCAAATGACAGTACAGACAAAAGGTTGATATCCAGGATCTATAAAGAACTCCTCAAACTCAACACACACAAAACAGACAACCATATGAAAAATGGGCAGAAGATATGAACAGACACTTCTCCAATGAAGACATACAAATGGCTATCAGACACATGAAAAAATGTTCATCATCACTAGCCATCAGGGAGATTCAAATTAAAACCACATTGAGATACCACCTTACACCAGTTAGAATGACCAAAATTAGCAAGACAGGAAATAACATGTGTTGGAGGGGATGTGGAGAAAGGGGAACCCTCTTACACTGTTGGTGGGAATGCAAGTTGGTGCAGCCACTTTGGAGAACAGTGTGGAGATTCCTCAAGAAATTAAAAATAGAGCTTCCCTATGACCCTGCCATTGCGCTACTGGGTATTTACCCCAAAGATACAGATGTAGTGAAAAGAAGGGCCATCTATACCCCAATGTTTATAGCAGCAATGGCCACGGTTGCCAAACTGTGGAAAGAACCAAGATGCCCCTCAACGGACAAATGGATAAGGAAGATGTGGTCCATAGACGCTATGGAGTATTATGCTTCCACCAGAAAGGATGAATACCCAACTTTTGTAGCCACATGGACGGAACTGGAAGAGATTATGCTGAGTGAAATAAGTCAAGCAGAGAGAGTCAATTATCATATGGTTTCACTTATTTGTGGAGCATAACAAATAGAATGGAGGATAAGGGGAATTAGAGAGGAGAAGGGAGTTGAGGGAAATTGGAAGGGGAGGTGAACCATGAGAGACTATGGACTCTGAAAAACAATCTGAGGGTTTTGAAGGGGCGGGGGGTGGGAGGTTGGAGGAACCAGGTGGTGGGTATTGGAGAGGGCACAGATTGCATGGAGCACTGGGTGTGGTGCAAAAACAATGAATACTGTTACGCTGAAAATAAATTTAAAAAATTAAAAAAAAAAAAAAAGATTCTCTCTCTCCCACCATCTCTGCCCCTCTCTCCACCCCTCTGACACTCTCTCTTTAAAAAAAAAAAAAAGAAAGAAATTTATATTCAGAATATATGAAGAATTTTTGCAATAAAATAATAAAAAGACACATAATCCAATGAAAAATGGGCAAAGAATATGAATATGTACTTCCCCAAAGAAGAGACACAATGGTCAAAAAGCACATGAAAAGACGATCAGTATCTTTAGGGATTAAGAAAATGCAAATGAGAGGTGCCTGGGTGGCTCAGTGGGTTAAAGCCTCTGTCTTCTGTTCAGGTCATAATCCCAGGGTCCTGGGATTGAGCCCCACACTGGGCTTTCTGCTCAGCAAGGAACCCGCTTCCCTTCCTCTCTCTCTGCCTACTTGTGATCTCTGTCTGTGAAATAAATAAATAAAATCTTAAGAAAGAAAGAAAGAAAGAACGAAAACGCAAATCAAACCCACAATGAAATACCATTTTACATGTATTAGGTGTGGCTATCATTAAAATAGGGGAGGGACGCCTGGGTGGCTCAGTTGGTTGTGTCTGACTCTTGGTCTTGTTAAGGTCATGATCTCAAGGTCATGAGATCAAGTCCCAAGTCTGGCTCTGTGCTCAGCGTGGGGTCTACTTGAGATTCTCTCTCTCTCCTCCTCTGGCCCTCCCCCCACTTGTGCACATGCTGTCTCTCTCATAAATAAATCTTACATAACAAGTGTTGATAGAGATGTAGAAAAAAGTGGACTGGCAGGGATGTAAAATGGTACCACTGCCTCTGAAAATAGTCTGGCAGTTCCTCAAAAAGTGAAACAGAGAGTGAACATATGACCTAGCCAATGGTAACATATGTTCATAAGAAACATACGTTCATATAAAAGCTTGCACACAAATGTTCATATCAGCATTATTTCTAACAGCCAAAAAGTGGAAACAATCCAAATGTCTATCAACTGATGAATGAATATATAAAATGTAGTATATTCATACAAGGGAATATTATCCAACCATAGAAAGGAATGAAGTATGGATATATGCTATCTCATGGATGAACCCTGAAGGTACTATGCTTAGTGAAAGAAACTAGACACAAAAGCCACATACTGGAGGATTCCATGTACATGACATGCATATAGCAGGCAAATCCACAGACACAGAATGCACACTGGTGGTTGCCAGACACTGGGATAGGGACTGACAGCTTAATGGGTGTCGGATTTCTTTCAGGGATGAGGAAACATTCTGGACTTAGTGGTCATTGTTGTAAAACCTTGTGAATTCACTAAAAATCATTATATTGTACTGATTCAAAATGGTGAATTTTATGGCATGTGAATTAGATCCCAATTTTTTAAAAAGTAAAGAAAAAAAAAAGCTGGTAGTAACAAGGGACCTCCTGAGAGTCACTACATCAGAATCAGCAGTTATACCCAAGAGGCCAACGAGGAAATCCACAGCAGAAAGTGGGGAAACCATAGAAGCAGGAAGAAATCTTTCTCAAACTATGTTTAAAAACCTTGCTAATAGGTTTTAATAGGTTTAGTCTAAAGGAAGAAAGGGGCAACAATCATTATATGCCCTCAGCCTGGTGGGGGAGAAACATAAACATCAGTATGAGTTAAGTTATTTAGTTACTTAATAATTGGACAAAGGAGCCTTCACCGAAGTGGGATGCCTGGGCATTGGTGACTGTCACTTGCCACCTGAGTGACATTACAACTCTCCAGGACCCAGTGACATGCTACTCAAACTCCTCACTCCTCACTAGAGGCCTACTCACAACACATTTATTCTGACCCAGAGAAGCCAAGCAGTGCTCTACGCCATGCAGTGACTGAGTGACAGACCCAGCCCTCCCTAAGGCCAGGCTTGCCTACTTCCAGCACCCTCAGGCCTCCTCATGACCATCCAAGTGCACAGGCTACAACAACTTCAGCTTAGTAAAAATACTTGTCACAATATTTTAAGGCAATTATTAAGCATTAATATTCTATACTATATAGAATAAAATATATATTGCTTTAAAATATTGTGACAAGTATTTTTATATGTATATATTCTATATATATTCTCTATAATATGTTCTACATATATTCTCTATATTATAAAATATAAATATGTATAAATATATACTAGAGATAGTATATATACATATATACTATATATTCTATATATTATTATGTATTTACATAATATATAGAATTATATATAATATAGGCATTATATAATAGAATATGTAATTATATAGAATTATATAGAACATATAATTATATAGAATATATCTAGAATATATAGAGATCATATATAGAATATATAATTATAGGGGTGCCTGGGTGGCTCAGTGGATGAATAAGCCTCTGCTTTCGGTTTAGGTCATGATCTCAAGGTCCTGGGATCGAGCCCCGCAACAGGCTCAGCAGAAAGGCTGCTTCCCCCTCTCTTCCTGCCTGCCTCTCTGCCTACTTGTGATCCTTCTCTCTCTGTAAAATAAATAAATAAAATCTTTTAAAAAAGAATATGTAATTATATAAATATATAAATAAATTATGTAAATTTGATAAATTACATAAAAATATATAAGTATATATTTTAATATATTATTAAATATTCTATATTATATTCTATATTATATAGAATAATTCTAAAATGAATTATTATAATTATTATTATGGTATCTCAGAGCCCATCTTTCACCAAGACATGTATATTAGGCTCAGTAGCTGAGCTTAGTGTAGGTCAGATTCCACTCATAGTCAGTTTCTTTTCTTGTTTTGTATTTCACTAAAATAGAAAATACCCAGACATAAGTACTGGGAATGGCAGAAAGTGCTTCCTCCAGATGTTCTGGGTATGTGGACGAAGCAGGAACCCAGGGATTCTGAGTTAGTCTCTGGCTATTTTCAGGGCTCATGGGTGCCTCCGGAGCTGGGTGAGGCGGGGGGCGGAGGGTGAGGCAGAGAGAGGCAGGGAGTTGGCGCTCAGCTGGGGATTCAGTGGTGAGTAGTTTCTAAACCACTCTTTGGTTGCATTTGCTTCTATGTATTTCCTTATGCTGTGTTGCAGCATATAGATGTGGTTTTAAAATATACCGACTGATATAGCATCAATTCATTTCTCTGAAAAGTGTAGAAATCAAGAGTTAGGAAAGAGTGAAAATCTTAGCTATTAAGCCATTTTTACCACAATTCAGTCTTAAGAAATCCTGATAGCCTCCATTCGGCTGAATGTTTTAGCTCCGACAGTACAAGGCTGGGCCTCTGCAGAGATGTATAGACAAATCCACCTGGATGTGCCACTAGGCAGCCTCCAGAAGGCATGCCCAAGTCTTCTTGGCATTTTAGCATACAGCACCCAGGGAGTCCCTACCCCACACAGCAGCACACCATGCGTTCTGTTTCTATCTTACACACCAAGTGAGTGTCGTATGCATGTGTTAACACTTTATCAGTACTCTTAACGCTACTGAGCACTCTTAAGCCAGTAAATTTAGCACATCAGGGACATACTCCAACAGCAAGAAGGAAAAAAAATGCAAATTCAACAAATAACTGCATACATAAACAAAAATACATTAACTAAGAAACACTCTACCCTATTAGCTGCAAGTTAGCAAGGACCAACCAAGACAAACTTACAAAATTTTAAAAACAAAGAAGTCATTAACAATACTTGCTATGAAATTATAACTACTTTTACACATCTATTTATTAAATGAATGAAAAAAGGTTTCAGGTTTCAGGTGATCCATCCCACTGGCTCCTCAAACCAGCCCAACACCATGTCTGAGAGTTCCCTATGTTGAGTACAGGACAAAGAAAAAGTATACTGAGGGCAGCAAACAGCACACAGACATCAAGGCTGGCCATTCTTCTCCTAAAACTGTTCCTTATTCCATATTATATTGAATGCCTGCTAAGAGCTACCATGATAAATAACATGGGTACCCTGCTCTCAGCGATCGAGAAAGGAAAACTATTAAGTGACACAAAATCCTAAATAAAATACTGACATATTCAATATGACAATATGTATTTAAAAATACTTACCAAGTGGAATTAATCATTTAAGTGTAACATGGTATTCCATTAGGAAATTTATTATTGTAAATGAAAATATTAAAAAATGAAAACACTTTATTTAATATGATAATCTCAAAAGAAGAAATAAATGAAGAATTTGATAAAATTTAACATCCTTCACAATACAAACTCTTAGTAAATAGGGGAAAAGAACCATTTCTCAACTGATAAAAAGTTATCTACCAGAAACATGTGACATGACACTCAATGATGAGGGGAAAAAAAAATCAGGAAGAGAAAGATTCCTGTTGTAACTAATTCTGTCCAAATTATACTGAACATATTAGTCAACCCAATAGACAATAACTATCAAGATGAAGGAAGAAAGAAAACAGTCATTATTTATTTACAGTTGAAATATCTGTCTACATGAAAATCCAAGAAAGTTGATTGGAAATAATGGCAGGATTCAGCAAGGTTGCTGGATAAAACATACAAAAATCAACAGCATTCCCATGTACTAGCAACAACCAATTAAAAATTATTTTTTAAGGGTGCCAATAAAAGGAAACAGGAAAGTCTCAAAGTATCTAGCAGTAGATTCATTACAAAGTGAAAAACTGCCTCTACAATCTGCTTATCATCAGGTCAATCAAGGGATAGAACAAGGTGGCCCCACATGGGGGGCAACCTGACATCATGCCCCCGATGGGGTATAATAATGGTACCTTCGGTAACTGCTAAGCTTGAATCTTACGAGGAAACAAGAGGACCAACTGGCTGCGCCAAAGCCAATGCCTTGAAAAACAAAAAAGGCAGGGAAATTATCCTAGATTTACAGTTTTCAAGCTTTTTGGTCTTTGAAGCTCTAAACTCTTAAAAATGACTGAGGACAAGGCAAAGGAAACAAAAGCAAAAATGAACTTTTGGGACTTCATCAAGATAAAAAGCTTCTGCACAGCAAAGGAAACAGTCAACAAAACAAAGAGGCAACCCACAGAAGGGGAGAAGATATTCATTAATGACACTATAGACAAAAAGCTGATATCCAAGATCTATAAAGAACTCCTCAAACTCAACACTCAAAAATCAGATAATCACATCAAAAAATGGGCAGAAGACATGAACAGACACTTCTCCAAAGAAGACATACAAATGGCTAACAGACACATGAAAAAATGTTCCATCATCATTAGCCATCAGGGAGATACAAATCAAAACCACACAGATACCACCTTACACTGGTTAGAATGGCCAAAATCAACAAGACAGTAAACAAAAAGTATTGGAGAGGATGTGGAGAAATGGGAACCCTCTCACACTGTTGGTGGGAATGCGAGTTGGTGCAGCCACTTTGGGAAACTGTGTGGAGATTCCTTAAGAAATGAAAAATAGAGCTACCCTATGACCCTGCAATTGCAGTACTGGGTATTTACCCCAAAGATACAGATGTAGTGAAAAGAAGGGCCATATGTACCCTGATGTTCATAGCGGCAAAGTCCACAAATGCCAAACTGTGAGGAGTCATCTTGGCCTTCAACAGACGATGGATAAAGATGATGTGGTCCATATATACAATGGAGTATTATGCCTCCATCAGAAAGGATGAATATCCAACTTTTGTATCAACATGGATGGGACTGGAAGATATTATGCTGAGTGAAATAAGTCAAGCAGAGAGAGTCAATTATCATATGGTTTCACTTGCTTGTGAAGCATAAGGAATAACATGGAGGACATTAGGAGAAGGAAAGGAAAAGTGAAATGGGGGAAATCAGAGGAGGAGATAAAGCATGAGAGACTGTGGACTTTGAGAAACAAACTAAGGGTTTTTGGAGGGGAGGGGGTAGAGGGATGGGTAAGCCTGTGGTGGGTATTAAGAAGGGCATGTAGTGCATGGAGCCCTGGGTGTGGTGCATAAACAATGAATCTTGGAATACTGAAAAAATAAACTTAAATTAAAAAAAAAAAATGACTGAGGACACCAAAGGCCTTTTGTTTGTAGGAGTTCTACCTAATGATGTTTACCATATTTGAAATTAAAACTCAAAACTGTAAAAAAAAAAAAAAAAAGTCTCATTGATTATGTAAATAAAAACATTAACAACAATAAAATACTGCTTGAAAAGTAAGTACATTTTCTAAGACAAAAACGTTCAGCGTAAAGAGTAACACTTGTTTATGTTTTTAACAAATTTCTTAATGTCTGTCTTACTAGAATGCAGCTCATTTACTGTGCAGCAATATGCTGCTCTAACTGGAGTACTCACCGTGCAAATTCATACTCATGCAGCTATGCAGGTGGGTGGGAACTGGCTATTCACAGGTGAGCGGGAGTGGGGAGTGGTGCACAGTGCAGACCGAGGTGCGACTCAGCCTTAGCCCTATGGCTGACAGCAGGGTCAGAAGACCCTAGCAGATTACCCCTGGTGGGGACATTATGGAGGTTTTCTTTTTCCTTAATTTTTACTCTGTCCTGCATTATCCAAGTTTCCCATAGTGCATAATAAGTATTACTTTTACAATGTTTTTTGTGTTTCAGTTGGATTGTTTTTTTTCCCCAAAACCTGGTAATATTATTTTAGATTCTCATGTAGCAGTCAGGATGAGCTTTACAGAAAACACAGTTCTAAGTTCACTGATGTCAGTGAGGAGAAAAGAGGGGAAGGATCAGTGCATGGGAAATAATGACCTAGATCAAATGTGACCAAAAAGCATGTCCCCTCTCTCCCAACATATGGAGAGAGTTGAAATAACATATATTGGATTGTCACTCCAGTGGAGAGAGGTAGAGGGGGACATATAGGAGAGGAGGAGGGCGAAATGTATCAGATCACACAGGGTCCTGCAACCAAGCCGAGGAGTAGTACTACCAACCCCAGTGTTCACGCACAGACCCAGGACTGCAAGAGAAACCAGCGCTCTCCTTCCTTTACTTCATATCAGAGAGCCTGTGTTCAATGACAGGAAGACCGAACTGGAAAAGCAGAGTCTTTAATTTTGTTCCTGATTTAGTGGCCAAGTGATTAAGAAGATAGAACTTCATTTGCCTTTTATTAACATGGGAAAAGCCATGCTTATCTTACCTTCCTTCAGAAAGTATTATCAGATGTCATCAAGTGCCAAAAAAAGGAAGGTCTAAGATTCTGGCAGGGTCTAAGATTCTACAATTCTTAGATGAATTAAAATTGCTGGGGCAAGAGGCACATTGTTTGAATTATGGTGTATCATTCACTGAGCCAGGAGAAAAGGAGAAGAAACTGGTCTAGAGAAGAGTGTGAATTTGATTTGGAATACTTCAGTGGATGATGTTGTTTGCCCAAATAATTTGGAGGAAAAAGAGATGGAAGCAGATTCTAACTGATTACAGGAAGAGAAGTAGGGAAGTAGAGATGATAATAATATAGAGAATTATTTCAAGAAACTGTGAGGAGCAGGAAAGACAGGACACAAACAGGAGAAGTGTGAGGGTTTGCTTGGTTTGGGACAGGGGGCTGCTGACAGGTGGGGCAGGGAGAAGGGGAAATGGGAGATGTGGGAGCTCCAGGTGAGCCCTGGGAAAAAAAGGTATGTAAAAATGAAAGGAGATGCAGAGGCGACAGAATAAAGAGCTTGGGGGGGGAAAGACTGCTGGTTGTCTTCCATAAAAGAGTGGAAGGACGAAAAATATATATAGTCAGAAATACCAGTCCCCAGAACAAGCAAGGAAAGGATTCGGACACAGTGTGAATTAGACAGTCTTTAGGCCACAGTAAGCTAGCCCTTAACCAATTCAGGCAAGATGGCAACCCACTGTGCAAATGTGTTCCTTTAACTTGTCCTGAGTGCACATGCCTCTGTGTTGTGTGTGTGCATGTGTACACACACTCCTATGTTTTCTCTGACACTTCATGAATAAGCATAAATCGTGTTATACTGGTCAAGTGTGCTATAAATTTATACTCTAAATCACACTCTCTCCCAAAGAGAGCAGTGACAGAAAATGCTAGTGTGTATACATGTATTTTCATCACAGGCATATTACCACTCAAAAATTAGAAAAACAGCTGCATAGGTGAGAAATGGAACAGAAAGCAAGGTGGTAAGCCGGAGCCTGGCCAACAGTGGCAGCTAGATCTGCATCTGTGGGGCAGGGGACAAAGGCACCCCACTCCAGTGCCACATAACTGGAAAAGCCATGCTTATCTTACCTTCCTTCATAAAGGTATTATCAGATGTCATGAAGTGCCAAAAAGGTAAGGCCATTTGCACAAAACCAGGAGCTAGGACAGTGTTCCACTGTCCCTGAAAGGGAGCTGAAAAAAGCCAGTTGCTGCTCTGGAACTACAGCTTGGGTCAACATCGTGCTACCTACCTACTGGCTCTCCAAAATCTCCAAGTTCATCATAAGGTGGCAGCTCTGGGCTACAAATGCCCGGGTCTGGACTAAGGACTTAACAGCTCATGGGACAGTTGTGAAAACAAGGCAGGGAAAAGTGGGCAGAGAGAGAATATACTCCTCCTTGAGATGAACGTATCAACTAAAACTCGCATGCACATCAGAAAGAGAGGCACGTGAGCCAACAAGCCCACAAGACGATTCACCAAGATGGAAGACAAGACTAAGAGAGTTTGCCAGTAATGGACCCTCCCTGATGAACCACTGCAGGGTCTGTCTCCCTCAAGAGAGTCCCAAGCTGAGAAGGAGGTGTAGGATACAAAAACAGTGACCTGGGGCAGACGGGGCCCAACACCCCTTGCCCATGAATGTATGGACGGGTCTCAGGAGCTAGATGCTTCACTGTTACAAGCGGCCGCACTGCCAGCAGATCCCCAGTGAATTCAGACATTCTCTGTCATATTTACCATGCCATTAAGTAATTTAAGCTAGAAATGAATCTGCAGATAGGCCCTCCAGCTCAGCAGCAGGCTTCAGTCTCCTCTGGGCATCGGCAGCACCCTGAGCCAGCCAGTGCTGCCTCTCCACAGCCTTCTCATCCCGCCCAGGCTCCAGCATCTTTGCAGCAATGGCCCTCAAGCCTCTGCAGAGCGGCGACAGAAACGGCCAAACTCCCTCTGCGGCTGGTAGGCATACGTTCAGATGGAATACAGCAACATTTCAATGCCCAGTTCCAGCTTTTTTTAAGCTTTAGCATAGCCCTTGGTGAGGACACTGGCAGGAAAGTGGCCACATCTGAGACAGTGAGCGTATACACATTTGTTGTGCTCAGTGTATGACTGTCATTCCCTTTGAGTCAATGGTTAATTCATCAATATTCAAACTTACCAAGTAGGTTCCCATTTCTTTTTCTAGGACAACTTGTTCATATAATGTAGCATCAATGTCAGCTTTTAAGGCCTGCACCTTCCTCTTCACCTGCACATGGTGCTTCTTTTGGAGCCAGTAAGGAAGAAGAGATTCCATAATTTGATTAAGGATCTGGGAGGTAATAAGGAGAGTGGCCAAGCTCTAAAAAGAAACACACAAATGGAATTTAACAATGTAACTTGTATGGAATCTGTATAATCATGCAGTAAATAAAAATGGAATCTTCAACAAATAGTACACTATTAATAAAAACTAGGATTGAAAAAGCTAGGTGCTAGAATAATGTTTCCAATTTACTGTTTTTTTCAGTTAAGACATACTAAAATACAAAAAAGTTGTAATATAAATAAGATTATAATAAGAAATAAATCAATTACGAGTTGGCAGGGGAACAATTTTACTTGAAATTGTGTTTTTTGTCATCTCATCCTTGTACAACATAATAATCTACATGATATTGGCAACTTTGAAAAAAAAAGTAGTTTGGCAAAACTTAAAAAAAATTATAAAGCGAATATATCCTCCCTCCTTGTAGAAAACCTAGAAAAGAGAAAAAGTCACCCATAATTCCACATGCATGATGCAACCATGCTAACTAACACCTTAGGATATTTCTTTCCAATCACATGTAAAAATACAAGTAGCCCATAGACTGTTGTTGACTGTATTATTCCCAACCTTCACTCCTATAAATACCGCCCCCTGGATACCTGTGTACCATGATTCCTTGCCCAATCTCTGATGATCTACTAGGGATGGATTAAGGTTCTTGGCAAAGCTGCCCAAGTAGTTTCCTGAAATGCTGTGTCAATTTCTACTTACCCCAGATGGACAGGAGTGTTTCCATCACATACCACCTTTGCTGGTATTAAAATTATATTATTTAAAAAGTCCTCCCCTATCCCCATCCTTTATCTCCTATTTAAAAAGGAGACTCTCTAAGGTACTACAAATGAGAAGTCATACCCTACTAATACACTAAAGGCAGGACAGAAGACAGTATGTATATCCAACTTACCAATTTCAAAATGTATTATTCTGAACTTTCAATTTTCAAAAAAAGTAGCGATATATGTAATGTTTTTTTTTAATTTTTTTTTTCTCACCATAGCATATACCCTCCCCAATGTCCATCACCTAGTCACCCCATCCCTCCCATCCCCTTCCCCTCCAGCAACCCTCAATTTGTTTCCTGAGATTAAGAGTTTCTCATGGTTTCTCTCCCTCTCTAGTTTCATCTTGTTTCATTTTTCCCTCCCTTCTCCTATGATCCTCTGTCTTGTTTCTCAAACTTCTCATATCAGTGAGGTCATATTTCTCTGATTGACTTATTTCCAGTGTTCTTAAGAACACAGCATTTAATTTTACTTTATGCAAGCTGTTAGAACCATAACTACAAAATCTTCTGTCTCTGATTATACAATTTCCTAAAAAATGATCCCAGGTTCTCATATAAACACTATTATGAAGCCTAAGCTTTTGATATTTTTTACTAACAACCACAGTATATTAAAACCAAGAAGGAATAGCACTTACTGATAGCTGGCTCAATTATAAAAAAGATAATTTAGATAGCAATAATTTGTACTCAATTTATCATTCCCTGGCATTTGTGGTCCAAGAATGGCAACACACCAAAGTAAATGTGTGTTCTTAAACACTGCAGAAAAGACACAGCAGTAGCATGGGATCTGCTGGTCTCTAAAGTTTCACAACTTATTCATTTCAAAATGAAATGTATTTAAAGTCCTATCAATCACCCCTCACTCTGGGACACACACAGAATTTCAATTAAGGAATACATTTTCTTCATTAGAATTGCTTTTACAAGCTTTGAGGTGAACGGTTTATTTTCCAGTACTACATGGTTAATTTTACAAGTGTTTTCAGTTGAGTATGATATACAGTGCAATTGCAATGGTTTTTTATTTAGAGTTGGCTTAGAAAGATACAAAATGTAAGGTTTTATTTGTAAAAATAATAATGTGAAGACAATCACATTCCCTGAATATAAGAAAGCACCTCTAAAACCTGTAAGGTGGATACCTTCTGCTATTCACTCACCTGACGCAACAGCTTCATATCCCTCAAGACAAAGGCAATGTAGAAAAGCGAGGCAAAACAATTCAGAAAGTTGAACTGTCAAAGAAAGAGAGAGAGAGAGAGAGCAAGATTTCACACTGTTTTTACAGTACTTCAACAAAACTATAAATATAGCATTAAAAATGTGAAGAGGGGACTTCCAGTCCTGACAAGATGGCATAGACTTGTTTCTCCCTATTTTTCCTCCCTAAGAATGTCCATAAACTCTGGAAAGAACACCAGGGTGAGCAAAGGAGGACTCTGGTACCTGCCTAGAGCCTGGAGGACAACTGCTTTGGGAGGCCAGGGCAGTTCCAGCACATCTCCACTACATTCCAACACACCAGCCTTTCCCACCCTCAACCAGCAGCCCAGATAGCCGGGGAGGGCTCAGTCCCTGCTCACCCCACCTCACCGTATCCCCTGTCCATCTGAAGAGTCGTGTGGACTTGGCAAGGAGGATCTTTCCAGAGTCCTTACTAGCAGTGCTTCCCTCCTGCAAGCCTGGCACTCCCCTTTGCCACAGAGAGATTCCAGGATGGCCAGACAACACTGGCATTTGGACTATCAATTATTTCCAGTGCTAGCCTGAGGCCTTCATAGACTTTTTAGGTATGTATGACTGCTTGGACCTTTTCTAATGTCCAAATTGCTAAAACTGTTGAATTTTTATTACCTACTTATGAAAAATTTTCTATTTCCTTACCACTCTTGCCTCTCTAAGTTTACCTCCTTCCAGAAACCTAAACACCTTTCTTTTTTTTTTTTTTAAAGATTTTATTTATTTATTTGACAGAGAGAGATCACAAGCAGACAGGCAGGCAGAGAGAGAGAGAGAGAGGGAAGCAGGCTCCCTGCCGAGCAGAGAGCCTGATGCGGGCCTCGATCCCAGGACCCTGAGATCACGACCTGAGCCGAAGGCAGCGGCCCAACCCACTGAGCCACCCAGGTGCCCCCTAAACACCTTTCTATCAGTAGCTTCTAATCTGTTAAAGCTTGAAAAACTAGATCAATAAGCTTAGAATGATTTCTGTAGCTGGAACAAAAACTTGTTTCTCTGGAACCCTTTCTTAAGAGTAATGTACAGTTGAGAGTTCAGAGGACTCTTTCTGCACCTTTATTGATCCTCATTTATGTTACTAGTGGCTAAGATAACCTCCTGATAAGTGAGGGGCTTCCAAGCTGGTATTCATCATTTATAATGATGGAAAGAGGCATAATGTGTGAGCTTTTACACAAAGAGCAAGCAGGTTACACCAAGCCTTCTCTCCATTTCTTTCCTCCTAAAACATGCTGAAAAAATCTTAGACTTTGGAAATTTCTTTCACAAATTTTTTCTTTCACAAATATTTTCTTTCACAAAATTAATGGTCCATCTAACAGTACATCTTTCAAAAAATGTAATGGTCCATCACTGAACTGAATTGGAAGAATTGTTGAAGAGTGAAACAAAGAAGTCACCAAGAGGAAGAGAACAGAAATATGTCTATAACGTCGTTAATTCGATTTTTAAATAACTAGAAATTGGCTATACTACCAATTTCTATACTTGAAGTCTTACAACACATACATAGGTAGTAAGACTACAGAATGCATATGTAAACTCACTTAATCAATCCTTCCCTGCCTATACAAAATATAGTAACTATCCGATACCGTAAATTAGAAGCCAGGCTTCCTATTTATCCTCCTAACTATTAACTAATATACATAGGTTTCAAAATTCAAATGGATTTGTATATAAAAACTATACTCACCACTAAAACTTTCAGAATTAGATGATTCTGGTAGGCAGATTCCAATCTGTGATTCTCTAAAATATTGGAAAGGAGAGGAAATTTCTCTTACATAAGCACACAGTAGGGGAGGCCATCGTGGGGTGAAGGCAGATGAGCTGAGCCAGAGACCTCAGGCAACAGAGCCTCCGTGAGTGAACATGCCAGAATGCCATTCACAGTTACTACTTAACCCATAACAACATCTCACAGGAAGAAAGTACACTTGGGACACATTTTTCATGGTACTGCGAGAGCACTGTGTTCTGTAATTATTTTTAAAGTATTACTGCAACGAAGAAATGTGGGAAGAATTGGCAAATGATCCCATAGACAGCCACCCAGGAAAAGACCCTGAATAAATAAAACAGAGCAACCTCTAAAGAGGGCAGTAAAGTTTCCATATGTGTGTCTTATAAGGATTAACTTAAAGGGCAACTCAAATCTCCATCCCCAGCTAGGGAAAGGAGACACAGGACAGGCCCTGAGACAGCCACGTGAAAGAACAAAGAAGATTCTTAAGAGGAGTGTCACCCTGCAGAAAGGTGGTGTTACGCTCAAGTGGACCGGAACCCCACTCAGCTACTCAGCCACTGTCTGTCTTTGGGCAAGTCACTTAACCTCGGGATACTCAGCCTCCTTGCCTACAAAAACTGCTAACGCCCCCTCCTCCCAGCGTCACTGTCAGGATAAGAAGTAATACAAAACTTCAGTCCAGTTTCAGCAGAAGGAAAGCACTCAATAAATAGTAGTTGTTAAATGACTGATAAAAATAACTTAAATATCTTTATAGTCCATGAAGTTAAGATACAGACTTCTTCCTAAGGAATAACAGTTCATATTTGCTTGTTTGAGTGAATAAATAAAGAGTGAATGGCCAGTCACAACAATTTTTAAACTATACCCATTCCCCTTTTGCCACAGATATATATATACACAAGAGTATCCACTCTACTAAGGCCAGTGGCAGTCCTCAGTGCTCTAAACCACTAGACCATCAGCTCTCAGACACCAGACATAGTACAACTAGCCAAAGTATCTGAAGTTAATTCAATCTACTTTACCCCCAGCAAAAAATACAAAAAATACAAAATTATAGTATTGGGATCACAGGTTTTAGACAGAGAGGTGTGGATTAGACTGGCTCGACAATTTGCCCAAACACTGTTTAACTCTCAGTGTCTCTATCCCTAAGATGGTGACATAACTTCCATTTCATAGTGTCCTGAGGAGGTGAAAATGAGGTACCACGGACAAAGAGTTAGCAGGGCACCTGGAGTGCAGTAACCAACATTCATGTGTGACTGCCACGATAACCAGGAGGTGAGAGCATCAGAAACCACAAAGCTGATGAATTCCTCCTTATGTCTCTAGAGTGAGCCCACAGCAACATCTCCTTGCTTTGCAAAGCAGCAGGGATGGGAATCCTATGATCCAAGCAACATTTCCTATAGGCAAATAAGACATAAATGCAAGCATCACGTCTTACCCCATGAAGTTAGAAACTCAGCAGCGTATCGATAGAGGCGGTTCATGATCTCAATCACAATGGCATAGATGATGCTGGGCACATACAACAGGACACTGGTCCACTCTGATCCACTGCTCTCGTGTAGACTCAAGGCCCAGGCCTCCATGTCAAAGTAAATCATCATGACATACAGGGAGAAATAGAGACAGAGGCACACAAAGGGCAGAGAGACCAGGTAAATGCGCAACTGCCTCTTGTAGCTGGGGTAGAGAGGTTCCTCCCTACCAGTGACGGGATTGATACCCAGGACCCCATGGAATCCTGGCCGGGGCTCCTCAAACTGTCTCTTCATAACAAGTGTCCCCCACCTGTAGGTCATACTGGCACAGCCACGCTTCCACACTTCCAGGATCACTGTGGACCAGATCAGGTTGAAGGAGGCGAAGATCACATACTTATCATAATCTTCCCACACAAACAAATAGTAAGGTAACCCAATGACCGCCATAGGGATTAAGGCAACAGTGAAATATTCCAAAAATCCAAAGTAAAGAGCGATTGTTTCCCCAAAGTAGCCACGAATACGGTCTACAATGAAAGGGGGAAAAAAAAAAGACCGTAAGTACAGACTACCAAAGACTTTCACCATTTCAAGTAAACTTACTTATTTTTGTAGTTAAGTGAGGGATCATTTAATACTCTCATTTCCCAATCAGTGTACAATGGTAAATCTATCTTCCATGCAGTACCAAGACCCCACTTGCCTGGAGATCCAGCCCAATACTTGCCCCAGCTTAGAGCCCAGGCCATAGTTGCTGGGGCTGCTCTGAAAGGCACCCAGGATCTGTTTCCTCTTTACTTCCTTATCTGATGGATGCCCTCTTCCCAAAGAAAAATTTAGCTTGGGGCTTGTCTCAAATATCCATGATCCTAGCCTAAACTCAGTCATAGCCAATGAGCCATTTTAATTCGGGGGTTTGTGTTCTCTACCTTTCTCTCACTTTAATATCATAGCTATAGATGTTCTTTTCAAAGAAGACTCCATCCACAGTATCTGTTCCCACTGTCCAAAAATATAAATTTTCATCAATGTGCCATGGCAAATGATTCAATACACTGAAGAAAAGCTATTCAAAAGTATAAAACAATATTCTACACATTAACTTCTAGAACAGCCACGGGACATTTATCTATACCTTCATATAAGAACTGGGCGAAAGAAGGGACAAGCAACATCACTGTTAAATACTCTGTAAACACAACATGAGCTAACTCAAAAGGGGTCTCTCGAACACTCCATCCTTTGCCAGCTGCATCTACCTGGGGGAGTGCCTGGGCTGTAAAAGCATTCTGCACCGGGACCAGGGTGTGATGCAAGGGCTGGGGAGGTACAATAATGGGGTTATTATTTCTTGGTTCTTTTCATGCAGTTAAAACTTTAGGATAATGTGTCAGATCAGTCTATGCAGACAGGTCAGAGTAAACTGGGATAAGCTATTTCCCCCTATCCTTATTCTTCCAACTAACCCACGAACATGATAAAATAGTTGGTATGATCAGGTCACCTCAAATCTGAATCAGGTTAGAGGATATCCAAAAAATGAAAAAGAAAAACAACAACTACAAAAAAGGTGCTCATGGTCCTGGTCTCCAAAATCACATGACCTCCCTCTTTTGATCTTAAGGGGAAGGTCAAGACTTGCCTGTGCCCCACCTGCTATCCCCAGTCCCAGCACTCCCCAAAGTCTCACGCCCTCCACCACAACCATGCTCAGCCTCCACCCTCAACTCACTTTTCCCCTCACTTTCTAAGCAGTTACTGGATACTATCACCTACAAGTCCTAGAGGCAATATTTAAATTTATTACATCTAGATGCCACACAAATGTCAATTAGTGTAACACAAAACAACTAGTGTATTACCTAGAACTATAAAAAAATGAACTTTTCCTTTCAAAGAATTCAAGAAAAAATTCAAAATGCAATTTCAAATTTTCATCTTAAAAACAGATTTTTATTTACTGTGACAATATTATAGTAGCTGTTTTCAGGAATGGAAATTGGAAATAAAATTATTTTAGAGGGATTCCTTTGAACAAAATCAAAAGAGAAATGCCCTTGAAATATGGATAGCAATGCTTATAATAAAATCTAACAGCTTAATAATCCTTATGCTTAAAAAACATAAGTAAGCCATGGGGCGCCTGGGTGGCTCAGTGGGTTAAGCCTCTGCCTTTGGCTCGGGTCATGATCCCAGGGTCCTGGGATCGAGCCCCACATTGGGCTCTCTGCTCAGCAGGGAGCCTGCTTCCCTCTCTCTCTGCCTACTTGCAATCTCTGTCAGATATATAAATAAAATCTTTAAAAAAATGTTTAAATAAAAAATAAATAAATAAAACATAAGTAAGCCAAAAAACCTGAACATTCATTCTGAAGTCAGTTTGCATGCAGTAATGCTAACACATACCAAATAAACTAATGGACACTCTTATAACTAAATTCAGAGAAAATGTATAGATTCAGTAATATACACCAAGATACTTACAAACTAGGCATGTTAGTCTGCCCCTAAAAATGAGCACAGCTTGGTCTGCTCAAATGATTAGCTCTAAAGAAACAGAAATTTTCCAATACAAGATATTCACAGTCAAATGAAATTCTCATAAAATCTGTTCTACTCCAACTCAGACATGTACTCATGAAGGCCACTCTGAATAGCCTGTGTTGTTGGTGAAATTTAAGGAGAGCTTGCCATTCAGCCCATCTGAAATGCTATTAGAAATAAAATAAATTACTAAATAGGTCATGTAATAGGGTGGAGAGGTTCCTCTCTACCAGTGACACCATCTTATCTGACCCCAATTTTTGCCCACAGAGCCTTGCCCAGCAGAGCATTAAACATCTACCCCATATGCTGAGAAACATGCCACTGTTGAATCATGACATCTGGTTGGTAGTCCTTCTTCCCTATGAGAACAGGTATTGACACATACCTAGGGGCTGATACTTGAAAGTAAACCGCGTGTACCAGCTGTCCTCAAGCTTCTTCAGGGCTTCATTATCATGCAGTGGGAACACCTGAATCACAATGCCAGAGGTGAGCAATCTTCTCACTGCAGATGGAAAATGGGCCAGACTAGATAAAATGGCTTTGAGATCACTCGTGATATACTTCTTCAAATGCTAGAGAGCCAGCCCAGTAAGGAAGGGGTGTTGTACAAGGAGCAGTGGTATACTGCCTATTCTGAAGGTATATATTCTTTTGTTCTTCACAGTGTAAATATCTTGACTATTTTAACTATGAAAGCAATACAACTTTATGTAAAATTATAAACCATACTGAAATGTACAAATTAGAATTGGAGAGATCCTCCCACAAAAAATAACCAGTGTAAACAACAATTTTGTGTAAGACCAAACTTCAAAACATACATCCATAAATATATATTATAAAAATAAAAGTAGGATCATTCTATACACATTGTTCTGTAATTTTTTCTCATGTAGTAGTGTATAACAAATGTTTTCAATGCCATTGCCTAGAAACATGAAATGTCCTTTTTAACAGTATCATAATATTCCCTTGTATGAAGTGCTAAAATTTAATCCTCTGTTGAAAAATACTTGTTCCCTGCCCCCCTCTTTTTGCCATTATAAATGTTAAAATTCAGGGTACCTAGGGGGCTCAGTCAGTTAAGCATACCACTCTTGGTTTCTGCTCAGGTTATGGTATCATGGTTGTGGGATCCAGACCCACATCAGGCTCCATGCTCAGCCAGGAGTCTGCTGGAGATTCTCTCCCTTTGCCCCTCCCCACTCCGCAAATATGCTTGCTCTCTCTAATAAATAAATCTTAATAAATACACAAATGTTAAAATTCTTATACACATATCTTTTCCTACCTGTCCACTATTTCCTCAGACATACTTAGCAGTAGAATTAGAAGTAGAGTTAGAAGTAGAAGTAGAATTGCTAGGTCGAAGAGCATATGTATTTTAAATTTGAACAGCAATTATAAAACTGCCCCTAGAAAGACTTTACCAATCTGTCCTCCCACCACAGTGAAGGTAAGAAGACAGTGTTCAGGGGCGCCTGGGTGGCTCAGTGGGTTGAGCTGCTGCCTTCGGCTCGGGTCATGATCTCAGGGTCCTGGAATTGAGTCCCGCATCGGGCTCTCTGCTCAGCGAGAAGCCTGCTTCCCTCTCTCTCTCTCTGCCTGCCTCTCCATCTACTTGTGATCTCTCTCTGTCAAATAAATAAATAAAATCTTAAAAAAAAAAAAAAGAAGACAGTGTTCAGTTCCTTTCATCCTTGATGATACTGAATATTTGCAGAATCATTTTCATCTTTTCTAATCTGATAACAAAGGCTTACATTTACAAACAGCAAATAACAAAACCAAATAAAATCATACTTTCAGCAGTCAGCTGACTAGTACGATTTTATCACTCCTGTACATATACTTGAAAGAGACAAATGAATTTACCCAAAGACAATATCCCCTGGTAATATGTGAAAACAGGGCATTCTCTCATCCATAAATTATTTAGAGTGACTCAGGTGTGTGGGTCTTCAGACGTGATCAGGATGTGATCAGCAGACATGGAGAGCTCTGATGCTGTACCTAGTGCCATATGTGGGGAGATGAACTACTTTCTACACAAGTTTCTAATAGAGTCTCTAACTTAAGAGCACAGTTGCTTATAAGATGGAATTTGCATAAAGAAAAGATGCTTTGCTGTTTTCATCCACTGATAAGCTTTGAGCTCTTCAAGGCTTATCAGCTCACCTCTTCCAAGAGCTGCCTCTCTTATCTCCTATCTACCTTGTCACCAAAGACAAGTGATGAGCATATTAAGCAACAGGCCCTTCAAGGAGGATGAAAATGAACATCTGCAACATCGAAGCAAAGTATGTTTTGAGTTTTCCCTGTAGAAATACTATATATAACAAAGAAAGATGCTATTTTCGACAGATGGCCCTATCAGAAAATCTTCAGAGTAATTTAAAAGTAAAGCAGGGGCACCTGGGTGTCTCAGTCAATTAAGTGTCTGACTCTAGATTTCAGTTCAGGTCATGATCTCAGTGTTGTGAGATCTAGCCCGGATCATACTCCACACCTGGGTGTGGAGCCTGTTTCAGTTTCCCTCTCTCCCACTCCTTCTAACCCTGTCTCCTCCAGCTCTAAAACATAAAAATAATAAAAATAAAAATAAAGTTAACTTCTTAGAAATGAACAAAGAATCCTAAACAGGAGATATGTGATACCAACAATAGGAAAAAGCCT